>NW_008795857.1:3292859-3320834 GCF_000699145.1 Aptenodytes forsteri | reverse complement strand
GGACTCACGTTGGAGAAGTTCATGGAGGACTGTCTCCCATGGGAGGGACCCCACACTGGAGCAGGGGAAGAGTGTGAGATGTCCCTGCTGAGGAGGAAGGAGCGGCAGAGACAACATGTGATGAACTGACCGCAACCCCCATTCCCCATCCCCCTGCACTGCTGAGGGGAAGAGGTAGAGAATTCAGGAGTAAAGTTGAGCCTGGGAAGAAGGAAGGGGTGGGGGGAAGGTGTTTTAAGATTTAGGTTTTTTCTCATTACCCTACTCTGATTTGATTGGTAATAAATTAAACTAATTTCCTCAAGCTGAGTCTGTTTTGCCCATGACAGTAATTGCTGAGCAATCTCCCTGTCCTTATCTCGACCCACGAGCCTTTCGCTATATTTTCTCTCCCCTGTCCAGCTGAGGAGGGGCTTTGGTGGGCACCTGACGTCCAGCCAGGGTCAACCCACCACACCCTATCACTCACCCCTAAACTAATCAGATTCTTTTCTGTTTTCTCCCTTTACAGAATATGGTCCTTCCAATTCCCTCACCATACCTGCACCAGACACGCAGCTGTCACGATTGGAGCCATGGTTATCAGTTACTTTACTTGCAAGGACACCAGCAATAGCCCTGCAGGGAGCATACTTTCTCTATCCACCCAGGGCACGCTGCTCCCCAAGGGCTGCCCTCCTGCTAAAAAAGGGATCATTTTCTTGGACTTTTGCACCAGACACCAATGTTTGAACATCAAGGAAGCATGGGGAAAACCACAGAGGTGTTCTCCTCCCAGAACCACTTTGAGACTGATTGGGATTAAATGTAAAGATCCCGTTTGACAAGATGGGACCAATTGACCCTCTAAAACTGAAATCTGTCCCCATGCCCTTAAGCATGTCTTATAAGGCATCTGTTGAGCTCAGCTGAAGCAATTCTACCTTTTCAGCAGCCTTATGACCCCATCTTCAACTGCGAGGAAACTGAGGCACGCGCACCCAGTATCCCCTTGTACTACCAGCACTGTCTTCTGTGTGCACTTTAGCAGAGAGGAAGAGGACACGAGCTCATCACCTCCTGCTCTCCTATGCCACCTAATTTTCACGATATTTTATTTTAGAGATTTGTAAGTTTGGAAATCTGACTCCCAGAAAGGAAGGGGGAAGCAGGGATGAGCTTCTGCTAACGTGTCATCCAAATAACGCATATTCTCTGCTGAATCACAAGTGTCAACTTGTGGATTTGCATATTTTAATGAGCTGTATGCTTGGTAGACAGCAATTGTAATGGGACCTGAGATTTGTCAGCTTGACCACACCACAGCTCAGAGATATGAGTACAGCCATTAGCAGAACAATGACAAGGCACAGAAAAAAAAACACAAAACCCAAGGCTGAAGAAAAACATACAAAGGTGGAGAGAAAAAGGCTCCTCTTCATACAGTGCTGTCTCCACATAGCCATAGGATGACCGAATTTTACACCAAATTCTCTTGGACTAGGACCTTCGGCACAGCCTCTCCTCTTTCCCCCTTCTTTGTCCTTAACCCTCCTTTATTTGTTCACACTTTACATGAGTAACTCTGTAGCTACGATCCTTCTGAGGCTACATTTCTCAGCAGGATGCAGGCAAAACACTTCCCTTACTGATCAAAGAAGATACTCACCATTCAGGTCTCCTGGCTCCCAGCTACTCCCCACACAGAAAACATCATCTTCCTTTTGGTTGCTAAACCTTTCCTCCCTCAAATCTTTCAGCCTTCTTTCGTAGCAGTCAGCTCTAAGTCTAGCTCTCCTGAGAAAAGCTAAAATAAGACCTACGACGATACCTATGTCCTTGATGTATGAGTAACGCCACTGATGTCAGTGAGCTGCACAAATAATAAATTTGGCCCAAGGCTGCCCATGGAGATGATCACATGGGATGTTTCATGTGCAATATAAGCTTGTAAACATCCATTCTTTCTTTTTCTTTACTTTCCCTTTCTCCCACATGGAAATACTCCAAACAGCAGCTGCCCCTCTGCCAGTATCTAACCAATACTTTAAAGCCTCACTTGATGCCCACTTGGGGCAAAGGAATAACTCGCTACACAGGTTAGTGTTTCCAGTTTAATATCCTCTTGGCACCAGTGATGCTCTCTGCACAACCTTGCTGTCTAATACTAAAAGTATGAGTGAGGACTAGCACTAGCTGTCAAGGACACCAAGGTTCACATGAGGGTGATTACTTACCTCCAACTACAAATTGGGATGCAGGGAAAGAAGGGGTTTGTTTTCAAATTCTGGTTCATTCAGCTGCAGGTTGCCTGGGTAAGCGTTCAACAAAAACTGTGGCTTTTCCTATGTGTTCCCTTGTACCTACTGCAAATACTAGCAGAAAATAGTCTCTCCTCCCCAAAAAACAAGTGAGCAGAACAGAGGTGCATTACCAAGTCCATCTGCAGAGTAGATGTTAGTATGAGAAAGCCCTTGGCCACCCCATTAGCCCCACAGTTCTACAGGTCAGAGCTGCACGAGGGACCACGGGACACTACATCACTCTAGCTCCAGCCTGCACCCCAGAAGTAAAGGGAGCGCCCTCAGGGCATAAAGAGATTCACGCCACAGTCCTGTTCTTAGAGACACAGGCCCTGGCAAGGTATCATACTGAGGCTTGAGACAAGCAAGTCCCCTTTGCAATGGAGAGTTATCATATGCCTCCACCACATGTAGGAGAAGAAATGAGCAGAGAAGCCAAGCAGATCTAGGTGGGCGTCAGAACTCCTCCAAACAAAGCTATGTAATGCCCATGAAGAAACGCTCAGCCTATCCAAAGTGGCTGCTGCTGAAGCAATCTATTTTCCCAGCCTGTAGGATGGTGCTCACACTACACTACTCCAGTACAGGGTAGGGCAAGGAAGGAACAGAGACGGGAGCTGCCCCAAGCCATAATACAACTGCGGATCATGAACCTACCAAAGCCTAAGGATGTTCAAGTCTATGGCATACTTTGTGAGGGTCACATCATTGTAGGGCTGGACAGCAGGACTAAGAGGAAGCAGTCAGGCAGCAGTTGCTGTCAAGAGAGCTCTGCCCAGACTCTAGGCAGGTACTGGGGTTTCGAAGCCTGGAGGTTGCTCCACTGACAGATAACCACAGTGCACCTCAGCACAGAAGACTGTCTTGCTAGGAGCGTGGGAACAGATGGTGACAAGTTCGGGGAGAGTTCCAGCTGCTTTATCACACTTTACATCTTTTTAGCATCAACCTCTAGCTGGCTAGGCCTTCTCAGAAGATATAAGTGAGGAGAGGGTGTTAGTCGGGTTGGAGAAAACTGGAATAGTGGATAGCCAAGGACAATAAGCAGAATGGTAATCTTCCCCAAGAGAACAAATCTCTGCAAAAGTTGCCTAGACCTTAAATCTTAGATTCCTCCCATATGGGGGTTATGGGATAAGTTTATTTTCCCTCCCTTTCGGCTACAGCAGCCCAAGAATAAACAACATTAAGCCAGCATGAGAAACCTTCAAAATTTGGGGCCCAAGGCGGAGAACCGCTAACAGCATCTCCAGGACACAAGAAGGATGGACATTGCAACCAGCCAGAGAAACTCTGAGTCACTGAAACCAAGGGGTCCTCACAGATTCCTTCATGTTCACCCCTTCACAGCTCAGCCTCCTCAGGTGCATCCCAGAGTCTTTTGCTCTGTTTCCACCATGCTGCAGAAGTAGCAATGCTGGGAGCAGGGCACTGGTTTCAGGAATGCCCCAAGCATCTGAGGCACTACCAATTTCAAGAAGCATTGGTTTGCTTCAAGCATTGCCAGCTTCAAAATGAAGTCAAAGAAAGCAGAAGCCATCTACAATGCTACATCCCAGACAAGTGGTAGGGACCTCTGGAAGTGACAGACATCATGGCACCTAGACAAGAATGACTCACATGGGCAGGCAGAGCTATCTTTTTTGTGGATGGACCTAATCTCCTAGGGGAAAGGGACCCTGGGGACAGCACACCAGTCCCTTTGCTCCTGAATCAGGTGTGTGTGGTGCTAGGGCAATGCAGCTCCCTGCTGGCCCCGCAGCAAGGCAGAGACATGCAGTAGAACTGTGGGAAGGTCTGGGTTGCCGCTAAACGACTTACACTGCACATCTACTCGAATGGACTTGATGGCAGGGACCCCAACCCCATTTTCTGCTTTACAGTAATAGCGGCCCCCCTGCAGCCTTTGTATCTTCTCAATCCGAAGGGTCTCGTTAAGCACTGACGTCTCTTGGAATTTGTCCGACGCGCTGCCAGCAGTTTTGGTCCATCTCACCTGCACAAGAAGAACAAGAGAAATACAAGCAATCAGTGACACAAACTAGAGATCCGAGGGGACAGCAGCACTGCCTTTGCTCCTCTTCCCCCTCCTCCCTAGCCATTTTCAAAAATGGGCCCTACAGCACACCAGACCTTACCAAAGTTCACCTCTCAGTTCACCCAGACAGACAGTGCATATTTACCACTCCTGCTCCGATTCTGCAAACCCAGGAACTTGGTTAGTTTTATACCACTACCTGCATAGCACAGGACTTTCATCATTAAGCCTTGGGACCCCATGTGGCTGGTAGGCCACAAAGCTACAGCAGACATCAGCTCACAGCTACAGAGCTTTTATTGCAGTCAAGACTCTTTCATCTTTCTCCGGACAGCAAGGCTATTTCTGCTGTTTGCTTTTCCAAGTAAGAGTGAGAAAATGCAGTTGCTATCTAGCTCTTGCCCCTTTCCCACAGGGAACCCCTGTATATGTTATTTTTATAAGTCATCCTTTGGCAGTACACAAGCTTTTACTTTGATTTTAAAGATACAGAAAAGGAAAAGAAAAAATCCCTTCAGATTTCAAGCTATCTTGCATTTTTTGTCCTTACGTTACATGTCTTAAGATCCTGGCTTGTGGGGCAACGGAGCTTCATATTTCATGGTGAATGGTGGCAAGAGGACAGCACTCCTAAAGACTGAATGGTATTCTTATGTCTAGAATGAGGTACAGCCCTAGCAGTGGTGGTACAAGCTTCCCCTTTGTTTTCTGCAGTCCATAAAATGAGAGACAGAGATGGCTTTTCTCAGCCCATTGGTTTCCTATATCTGCAACCTCCGTTCTAAAGGTTGCTGACTGGTGGTCTCCCACACTCGTGCCCATCTAGACTCTGGGACTGAGATTTAGCAAGATCAACCAACAGAAAGGAGACAGACTTTCATTCAACATTGGCCACAGACGAGATGGACCAGATACCTTGACTCCTCCCCCAGACTTTGCTTAAAGCTCACCGCCACCACCTGATCGACACTGATGCTCTAGAAAGATGCAGGGGTGTCTACATCCCACTCCCAGAGCACTAGGCTGAGCAGATTTTTGAAGCTAATGACCATGGATTTATTTAGCCTTTGTAGGCTTATTATGAAATCGTCTGAGGGCCCCAAGACTCTCAGAGTCTCCTGTTTGCAAGGACACTTCAGGCAGCTCTTTAATCTTTTCAATTTCAATCTCATTTTGGCCACATTTTCATGCTTTAATGACTGGCTGATAGAAGGGAAAAGAAAAGTTTAAATGAAGGTTAGGATAAGAGCTTAGCTGGGGAAGAAATCTATCCATGAGGAGGGAGGGCAGAGATAGGACGCATGCCACGTTTTATGTGCGCGGGTCCCAGCCTCCCTGGTCATGCCTGGTTCCACACTCTGGTGTCCCCTGTGCATGTCCAGGCAATGACAAGCCACGATGTTGCCCACTAGCATGCTGTCTGCATCAGGCTCTGCTCCAACAATCTCTCTGGTTATTCAGGCTTAAATCCCCACAACCTGCCAGCACTTTCCCACACATTCAACATCCTTAGGCAAGGCCAGCCCTACCACCTTCCTCGTTTCTGACCTACACAGCTGTCATCTGTCCATCACTGTCACAAGCCTAGGCTGGTCATTTTTGCTGGTCTGGTTCAGATCATTTCCTTTTTATTGTTTCTAGGATATGCTTTGATGGATAAACCGTTTCAAATCCTTCTGGCTGAGTCTCTCTCCCTCTCCTTTGCCATCGTCTCTTAGCCAAGTAGCTCCTCACAAGCAAGTGCACAGAGGCGTTGATTGGTGTATGCAGATGTATGGCTTCTCAGCACAAACATCTTTGGCAGGACTGGGGAAGGGGGCTAAGAAGGCACAAGTATCGTACTTGGCTCCCTTGAGTGTATTCTGGCACATCCAGCCTCCTAGCACACACCAGCTGCCACTCCTACCGCGCTCTGTCCCAGAGCGGGCAGACCCATGCTCTGGTCCAGTATCTCTATAGACATATCCACGCTAACATTGAACCAGCCTGCTTGAGTATCTGAAGGGTGGGGAGGTGGCTGCATGGGGCTTGAGGCTATACAACCCTCTAGGGACCCTGGGGAAGGACTGCAGCAGTTAGCCAAGCTCAGCTCTGTATCTCTCCACTGAACCGTGACTTTGACCACAGCATGGATATATCCAGCTCTGCAAGTCTGAATCTGCCTCTGGTCGGTGGCCATAAAGCAATGACCAGTGTGCTCTGCGCGGGGCTCAGTGAAGTGCGCTACAAACAACTTCCCAAACTCCCCCAAGCAGGTTCCCCTTGTTTGTACATCCAGAGAAGCTGAGAGACTGAGGGACCATGATGGACCAACTCCTATGGCCAGCACATGTGGGAAGCCTTCTCTAGCCTGTTCAGGCTGTTCCTGCTTTGTAGTAAGAGGGTTAAAGACTTGACTGTGGTTTGTATAATGGACTCAGTTTGGGCTTTCGGTTTTTTCGGGGACTTCACATACTGAAGACCACTAGAAGGTCTGTCTAGGCTCCTGCAAAGCTTTGTGGACTGTTTTCCATGAAAGGAAGGCTAGATGCTTCATAGCTTAACAAGCTAGTGCTTGTGCTATGGGGCATCCCTACGTGACTCCAACATGTAGGAGAAAGCTGGGCACCCCGCTGCCCACAATTCTCCTTTACGTGGAGACTACAAAGAAGTGCCATGGGGAACATGGGTGACAGGCAAGACTGAAAGCTTACCTGTGGCCGGGGGTGTCCTGTGACCAGACACTGCAGGACCAGCGTGTCCCCTTCCCGAATTGTGTAAACGCGTTCACTGATGTTGTCTTCCTTCACCACGCACGCCTGCCCAGCATGGATGATTTGGGCCTGAGCAGGAGCTGCGGAGAGGAAAGAAGAGGTAAAGAGGGAAACAAGCAGCACCCCAGCCCTTTATGCCCACTGCCCAGGGTGGCTGCTCCCATGGCAGGGTGGAAGAGCCACCTCTTAAGCCACAGAGGGAAAGAGCCAGACAGTGCTGGGTATGAAACACAAAGGTCTCAGGAGATATAAAATTGAGTGATTTTCCCCATTCTCCTGGGCAGCTGGTATCAACTGCTATTTTAAAACCTTTGGTCCTGTTGGGATGAGCAGCTCTAGGCACTGAAAAGCAGAATACGGAGCTTTTTGAGGGGACCCTCCTGCATGGGCTGAGGATGAAGAATTCCCTGCTCTCATCTCTCCAAGGGGAGCACATGCAAGTGGTTAAAGCAGGGACCTGGTCAAATCACATCTGCTCTATGCTTGTCTAAAACAGGCCTGATTATTATGATTTACCTTGCAGGGGAATGGGATAACTACCGAGCAGAGTTAGAAAGGGCCTTGAAGCTCTGTACAGCTCTTAGCACACGTCCCTAGAACAGGCATAGCACACGCTGCAGGAGAAACAAGTCTTTCCCAAATTACACAGTAACCTATCTCTGCCCTGAGCCAGACGGAACAGCCTCTGCAGGATCAGGGGACCCATAACCTCTAGGATCTCTCCAGCTAGGCTCCAAGTGTAGCACACGCTGCAGGAGAAACAAGTCTTTCCCAAATTACACAGTAACCTATCTCTGCCCTGAGCCAGACGGAACAGCCTCTGCAGGATCAGGGGACCCGTAACCTCTAGGATCTCTCCAGCTAGGGCTCCAAGTGGAGCCCAGTTACTGCCAGTCTGGCCAGGAAAACAAGTGAAGACCAGCGCTGTGGAAAAATAGGTGGAAAGGAAGTTCCCAGAACAAAGTTTAAAAGCTTCACGCCCCCCAAATGGCAACTATGTCCCACTGTAGCCCTGAACAACAGCAGGGAGAGACAAGCTCTAGGAGAACAGGGGTTTTTTTTTTTTTTTAGAGAAAAGCCTCAGCTCCAGAGTCTTGTGCAAACAGACCTTGGGTTCCTACTCCAAAAGCGTTTGTGTGATCACTGAAGTGGCTGAGATGTATTGAAGGTGACTGCGCAGCCCAACGGGACACCTGTGCTCGTTTGAGGGGAAAACTCCAGTCGCACTTCAAGGAACAGAGAAACCCACAAACGTGTCTAAGAATCGGTGCCTGAGTGAGCGTCCCCCTGGGATACTTCCCTGTCTTGCTACAATGCTTCCAGGTGACTCTGGAGTCACAGCTCTAGCTCCTATTCGTGAAATACAATGCAAACGAACAAACCACTGAGGAGATGATCAAAGGGTTTAAAGCAATGAGCCTTAGTGAGCCTTCTGAAACAAGCACAGATTTTGCACAACCTGTTAAAGCTGAACTGAGCACCCACTTTTTCCTCAAGGTTAGTTGAGCTTCAAAGACTAATTTTTTTTTTTTTTCCCCATTCTTTCAGCATAACCAAAGTGCTCTAAACCCAATCACCTGGGCGAGGGAAGTGCTCAGATTTATGCTGGTTTAATCCACCAGCAGCACAGACCTAGGGCAGGCTGGGCTCGGGCAGTGGAGGAGATCTGCCTTTGAGGTCAGCCTATACAAACTGCTGTCACCACAATGCACTGACCAAGCAGCAGTGACACAAGAGTGGACGCAGGGCGAGTGGGCAGCAGGCTGCTCTTGCTGCTGGGGCTCCACAGCCTGCCACGGCCACCCAGCACCCAGGCAGCAGCACTGCACATGCAGCAAGCTACTCCTCCTTTTTGCATCTCTTTCCAGTGTGGTGACACTTTGTTAAAATCATTATTACTGTCCAAACTGTTGACTAACAGAAGCAACATGTGTATTTGAATAATATGATGGCACAAACACGGATGAATCCCTCAGCCTCTCCTGTCTTCCCCCTCTGCAGGGTTCCCAGGAACGTGCCTGCCATCGCTCGAGCATCACGGGATGCTGAAACTGACTGTGAAAGCTTCACTGATATGACTGAGCAGATGAGTGACCTTCCCCTGCCTGGATGGCAGAAGAGTCTTGTTCAACCCAGGAGAAAGCAGAAACCTATATATGTGCTTACATACCTCTGTGTGTTTCTATACACGTACATGTATGGGTATACATACAGATATGTAAATACATTAAGTAAAATAGTGACTTATCAGGAAAAGACATCATGAACGTCTGTCAAGTGAACAGTGGCAGAGGAGTAATTCAGAAGCCTATATAACCTTTGCCAATACACCTTAATCCAAATGACAGTCTCTTGTGCTGTTTCAGCCCTCGGATCAGTCCTCTGCAGACCTGCCATCACGCCTTTAACCCCACGTGCACTGCAGAGCATAGCTCACAGTGCCGAGACCCAGGCTGTGATGCTGAAAAATCCCTGCTCTATGATTAAAAAAGAGACCCTGTCCCTTCCCATCCTGTAGCATACTCCTCCCCATCCCCGACCTGTGCTGCCTGCATTTCAGTGGGGTCCTGGCACCCTGCAGCAGCAAAGCTCTCGTAACCTCTATTCACAGTCTCTAGGCTGCTTTTGCTGGCTAGTGGCTCTGTTCCCCCTTTGCAAACATGACCTTGCTGCAAAAACTAACTTCCAGCCACCCCATGGAGAATCAGAATACTTATCGGCAGCTCTAGCTCCCAGTTAAATGTTTCCTTAAGTTGCTCTGCTGTACCCCACATGGTATACAATGTAAGCCTTTCAACCTACACTCTTTTCACTTTGGCCATCCCACTTCCATAATTTAACCTGTCTTCTGTAACCCTTTCCTGCCACCTGCCTAAAGGCATTTCTACATGGGGAATTTCCACAGCAAAATCATTAGGTACAGTGATACAGGATTAGAGGGGTTTTGTGCAACTATTCTGGTGCCAAAATACCTTGTGGTAATTTGTTGGTGTCTCTCAGAGTTTGACAGAAATATAATTTAAACTAATTCTTATTTGGCACTACAAAGCATTATATGGCATTAGTCTACAGCAAAACAACAACTCTAGGGATAAGTCCTGTGTCGTAATTTTCTCCTCTTCTCTCAAATTCTCCCTGGGTCCACCGGGCTGTAATAAAGCTTACAAGCAAGGGTGCGCACATCCAGCTTTGCTCACAGGTGTCTTAACTTGCTTGTGTTACCATCACTAACACCTTTCAGCTATATTCATCGGAAAGGGACATCCCTTTAAGTGAATCCCCACTGTTTAAGCTGTAACATCTCTTGCAATCACAGCACCAGGTCCCTGGCAGAACAACAACCATTTTTGCCTGTCTTAAACCCCATATGAACACAGATCTCTCAAAAGGGAGCTCAGAAAGCCTGGGGTTATCTTGGAGAGAAAAGCATGTGGATAGATGGCATAGGAATCTATGCCATAACTCTGCCTTTGGTTACAACTTGACATTAGTGACGTGGTGGGGGCTGAGCAACGAACCAACCCAGCTCTTACCGGATTACATTAAATCACAGGGATTACATTAAATCACAGGGTGAGACTCGGGAAGCTCTCAGTTCCAGGCTCAGCCTGCCACAGCACACAAAGGCCGGGAAAGTCACCTCATGCCATATTACAGATGGGCAGAGACACTGTGAGGATTAATTGCACTTTTAATGTGCTTGAACAGAAAGAATACATTATTGTTTGACATCATCCCAGGTCTCCAGGAGGATTTCAGCATGCAGACAGTTTGCGCGTTGCTAGCACAATAGGATGGCAGGACCATGCCTGTCAGAGTAAACAGTTTCACAGAAGGCCCTTAGGAGGGAAAAGAAAAGCCAGAGCATGAGGCCAGGTGCTGGAGACGAAGCAGTAATCTCAGCAATTCTCAGCAGTGCTCCACGAAGAACAACCCTTGCACAGATACAACCTGCCACGCTAACTCCTGCTGGAGCAGAATCCCTCTCCTCAGGCTGGCAAACCCCAAAGCAGAGGTCCAAGGAAGACCTCTGATGACCTCTGCGGGGGAAGAGGGGACAGGTTGCTCCCTACCCTTTTTCCCCAGCATTTTGAACAGATGCATACCTGCCACGCTAACTCCTGCTGGAGCAGAATCCCTCTCCTCAGGCTGGCAAACCCCAAAGCAGAGGTCCAAGGAAGACCTCTGATGACCTCTGCGGGGGAAGAGGGGACAGGTTGCTCCCTACCCTTTTTCCCAGCATTTTGAGGGACAGATGCATCATCACTTCCCTTCCGCTCCAGGTGACAGATCAACTTAGGGAAGGCTCCCAATACAGAGAAACTGGGCCAGCCAAATATTGAGTGCCAGATGCTTTACAAAGGAAAAATTCAGGCTCCGAACCTGCAGCAATTAGGCCCTTCCTTAGGAAAGGGCTGGCTTGCAGTGCATTTGGCCTCTGCACCGAGATTTCCTACTACGCCTTCACTTGATATATTTACACATTAAAACAAAAGGAAATTGGAGTGGATAAAATAACTTTATTCCCAGTGCAGCATACTGTACAATATTATTTTTACCATTATCTGGAAAGTTTATGAGACTCTTGGTGCTTAGAGGTTGCTACATCATTAAAATGCAGAAAAGGAGAGAGAAATGCTCTTTTGGAGAGCGCTGAGTAATCTGTATTTGGTTCACAGGTCTAGCCATTCATCTTTTTGAGCCCAAGATCCCATTGCTACAATGGCAACGATGAGAGCTCCTTCACAGAGAGGGTGGTGAGTGACAGATACTGCATTGGCACTCCCTCAGTCACAGTCAGCAACCGCAAAGGACAGGCTGCTCACCCCTTTTGCAGCACAGCATCAACTGCACTTTACTGCTGCCTTCTCAGCAGGCTAACACCAGCCATCACTGTTAGACTCTGCCCCACCACCACCTTTGCCACCTGCACATGTCCTGCAGACAGCCTCAAGGATGAAGAACATTCATATCCAAAGCTGCTGGCCCAATACCTGCAGCTACACACGCAGGGACACTGAATCCACCCACCTCCGCTACCACCCTCCTGCAGAGTGGGGAGAGAGGGAAGCTGCACCTGGAGCTTTCCCTCTTCCTCAGGCTTAATCTACCACCCTGTTTTGCAAGGCAAGTGATGCCCTCCCGTACATCTGGTGTAATTATAATTCAGCCTCTTCTGCACATAAGCTAGGCAAAGAAGCCAGGGTCCTTCCCCATCCCTGTTCACAGGCTCCTTGGACTCACCTTGCTCGTTACATGGGAGCAAGAGGGAGGGGGGCATCAGCTGCTAATCTGCTGCTTAAACCCCTCAAGAACCTGCCTGTCTCCTTCCCTCACCCTTCCTGTCCTGAGCAAGTGGCACGTAAGGGATGCATCATGAAGGGAGTTCCCAGAAAGGGGAAAAATACATGGTGTTTATGGAGCACGTGGGGTTGAATAAGCATTTCATTAAGGAAATCTACATGTGGCATTCCTTGCTGCACAGCCACTCTCAGTAACTGCCTGTCCATGGGTGGAATTGCCCTGAGGCACCGTTAGTTACAGACCCTGCACGGCAAAGCACCCAGGGAGCATCTCAGGCCTTGAAGTCACTGCTTTAGTTAGCATTTTATCCCGTTTGTTCATGCAATGCACAACTCTGCTTGAAGAACAGGGGCATACAGACATGAAGACCTTTGAGGAAGGGGTCATATCCCCTTAGCAGAGCACAAAGAGAAGCCAGCACACAAGTAAAGGGAAGAGACGTGCTAGCAACGCTCAGCAGGAGCGAGGAAGGTCTAGTAGTATGGGAAGGGTCTGCAGGGGCAGCATCCTGATGGTCAAACAAAACATCTCGCTCATGCCTGCTCTGGGAGGGGATGGCAGCTGCCTTGCTGTGTGTTCCATCACTATTCAGCTGGTCTCATTGATTGCTCCACTGTGGATGAAGACACAGGCTTTGTTGAAACTTTCGGCAAAACAAATTAACCAGGCCAGCTCCAGCCCTCAATGCAGGGCATGATATCGATGGGCCATTTGAAAAGGAAAATTCACTCCAGCTTGAGGACGATTATGGAAATAATAATACACGATCAGTGTCCATTAACACTGTCAGCAGGGCTGTGGATCAATAGCATATTAATGGCTGAAGAAAGACCGCCCGTACTTATCAGCAGTTAAGACCAGCACAATAGCAGAGGGAGAGGAGATGGCAGTGGGCGGGTGTAATTGAGCCCAGGCACTGGATGTCTTTGTGCAGCCTACCCAGGGGAACCCCTGTCACCGCCACTTTCTGAACACGCTCCCCGGCTGCTTGCTTGGGAGCCTCCTCCTCCACACCTCAGCCCCTCCCAGCCTCTTTGCCCAGCACAACGCACAACGGCAAAGGGTGCACAGCCCCTGCAGGGAACTTCCCCAGCTGAACGTGCCCAGGACAGCGTAGCCTGATTAGGCTCCAACTTTTAACACAAGGCCAGACTAGTCCCATAGCAGAGAGGGAGGCGATGCAGAAGCCCCCAGGGATAGCTGAGGAGCAAAGTGCATTTATGGTCCCTGGTCTCCTCCCACTTCTTGGACTTCTCTCTTGCTCAGGCTCCTCCTGTTGACTCTTCCAACACCGTGTGCTGCTTGGGCAGCTCTGTGCTACCACCAGCCTGTCTTAAAGCAAAAGACACCAGGAAGAACTCCCTGCATGCTGACGCTAAGGGTTACAACCCCAAGCAAGACAGATCTCCACTGAGGCTCTTTTGCTCCCATGCATCAGTGTTCTCACTGCAGCCCAAACAACGTACACTCAAAAAAAAAAAATTTCGCTTACTGTGCTCCTGGCCTAAATTTGCAGCAGGAAACATGTCATATTTCAGCAGCAAAATGTCTCTGACTGCTTTGGTATTTATACACTGATCATGATTAAAACACAAACATCAATCCACCCACAAAAAAAACACAGCCACTTCCAAGACATGCAAAGCAACCATCTCTAACCCTACACAATACTCCATAGCACTCCTGAGCAAGAAGAGAAGAATATAATTTTCAATGGGAAGTGCACAGAGAAATGACAAAGTTGTGGAAAGTAATCACAGAGCATGAAACTTGGCTACTTAAAATAGCATGGGATTTTTTTTGACTTGGAAGAGACCAAGACTATGTCTTTACATCTCTGGCTGATTGCATCTCCAGAAACAGAGTTTCCTTTTGCAAAGCTCAGCCAGATGATTTGCACAGTCTTAAAATAATTTTTTGCTTAATCAATGTCACTTCCTTGAAGCACCTCTATAGTTTTGTTTCTTTTAGAAAAATGCCAGCAACAAAATCATGCGAGATGTCATGAATAGCAGGTACACCCCCCCAGTGACTGCAACACCTGCTCCCGAGACCTTCGTTCAATTTAAAACTAAAGAGGTATTGTGTGCTTTACTAAAGTATCAGAGTCACCAGATCACCCCCAATCCTCAACTCCACTGCCTGCAGCGGCTCACTAGTTTTCCTAGGTGTTCCCAAAATTTTCTTACATAGGTCCTCCTAACTGCAGAGTATCAAGCAGCAGAGCAAAATTGATCAGCAACTTTGTTCGATAGGAATCAAGTGACAGATGTTACACACACAACATTACAGTGGCATAAACTCATATGCCTGAGTGGAATTTGTATAGATGACTCAATGCCAGCAATACAAAGTAGGTTGTCTTCAAATCTTTCCGGGCTCCAGATATGGTGGCAGTCAGAGCCAGCACCTCAGTGATACTGTCCTGGAAGCTTCCAGCTTTGGTTAGGATGTGAAAAAAGTATGTTTGTCTCGTAATGGCCACAAAAGAGGCTTTATCATCTTTCCCAACCCACTTCCCCGTGTGCCAGCTTCACAGCCTGAGCCCCATCTCTAAATCTTGCTGCAAAACCCAATGAGCCACAAAAGCCACACTCAGGTGAGGTGATCCTGCCAAGCTGAGTGCTCAAAGCATTGCACTTAAAAACCCATTTCTTGCCTGGTTGCTACTTAAAGCTCCTAACTGTTTTAGGGGAAAACACAACTGAGGCAAGCAGCTTGGGGGAGAAATCAGGCATCCTCTATTCTGGAGACCACTGACAGACTGACTTGTTTGTCAGCTGGTAAAATACCCAAAACTGAAACGGTCCAGTCAGAGAAAAAGAGGGCTGCAAAGAGAGGAACTCAACTGGACAAGGGCAGAACAGACACTCACTTATCCTGCCCATGTGCTGCAGGAACAGTCCCCAGAAGACAGGCCAGCACTGGGCTCCTTGGCAGGTTTGATTCCTTGCCTCCCCCACCAGGTCTCCAGTCCCCTGAGTCAACCTCCAGCTGCTCCATGCACCCACCACCCTCTGAAGGAGAAAGAACAGTTACAGGCATCCATAAAACCTGCTGACCCTCTGGCCTTTGTAAGCCCTCGTGCTCTCAGCTTCCAGCGTGCCCATCACCAGGAGCCTCCGAGCAGCGGGTTCGCAGGAGAGCCAAGCTTGCCTCGGACAGAGGAGAGTCAGCTGCTCTTCATGCATTTCGTGCTTCTGCTCTCCCTTCTCGCTCCTCCGTCACAGCATGCAGCAGCCACTGAAGCTGCACGTCCCCACTCAGCCAGGAAAACTGCCTTTCACAGGCATGCTGCAGCTTGTCAGCACAGGTAGCAAAGCCCAACAGGCAACGTCCCCAGGATCTGCTGCTAATAGCCTTTGCAAGCAAATGGGCTTTGCTCAAATGGTCCCAAGGGTTTTGCCCCTCTCCTCTTTTCCCTGAATTCAAGTTCAGCTCATTCCCAAAGTCACTGTTGGTGCTGCTTGTTCCACTTCTTTTCCCTTTTTATACTTTAAGGCACTTTGGTACAACAGTGACTCTTCAACAAAGAGGACCATGCGCACAGATCTATAAACCAGCGTACTTTGAAACTCAGCTCTTGTTTCATTGCTGGACCATTTAACACAGGAGATGAAAGGAGAGCACAACACAGACACTTCATCCCTTCAAAAGGGAGAAAAAAATGTCAATTTGCTAATCATCTGTTGACTAGATTAGCAGCAAAGGTGCATGAACTCTAATCAATGAATAACTACAGGCTCCTTTTCATATCAAAAAGGGGAAAAAAACATCAGGCAACAGCTGTGGCTCCTGAATCGTGACAAATAAGGAAAGGCAGAGGGAGTGGTTTCAAACTGGGTTCCCTGGCTGGCAGGATGCTCCAGACTTTGCTGGTGAGGACTCCACCAAGGTCACACATATGTGCTAAAACCCACCCCTGAAAACACAGGAAGAGAGACAGATTCAAGCTCCAAGTATGCTAAAAACAATAGACAAGAAAAATAACAAAACCCAAACGAGCATGCAATCAGAGTACACTAACAGAAGCTGGGTAAGAATAGGAGTATTTCCATGAAACTCCAGCTGGTGCTGTTCAAAATGCTAAACCTTGAGGCCCAAATTCTTCAATGCCGAGGTGGAAACCGAGGTCTGGTACGCAGGAGGAGGGTTGGCAGAGAAGAACTGTTGGAGGAGAGGACTTCTCTACATGGAGAGCCAAAGGGGACATTGTACACTCAGGGCTGCTAACCCCAGAGGGTGGGTGCACAGCTGTGGGGTTAGCAAAGCAAGGCACTTGGGGCTTTGACTAGCCAGTGCCCCAGCTCTCCTTCAGACATCCCTGTCCATGTGACCGAAGCAGCTCCACCATTGTCAGACAAGCTCCTGCAGAGGCACAGAGCTCAGTGCAGACCACAAAGCCCATCTGAGAAGCTGGGTAAACACTCAGGCACTGAATCTATGCTAAATTCTCACCTGTCACAGCTCCGCTGCTTCCAGGGCCCCATCTAACTGTCTCAGAGGGAGCTGGGGATGCGAGGGCAATCACGCCATGATGGCAGTGCAAACATTCCCTCCACGCAGGAGAGGAAAGATTCAACAAACGGCCATGTTTACCTGCTGCTATACCCAGCCTCCACAGAAAGCAAAAGGCTATTTCAGTTGTGATACGGGAGTGGGTGGGTGGGAGGGAAATCACTGCAGAGGCCAGAGGGTGATAAGAGCCACAAGAAAGAGACTGAAATAAAATTTCACTGAAAGCCTGTTTTATTCTTGCCATAGTTAGAAAAAGCTGGAAATACAAATGCTACCCTTAATTCAAGTATCTAAAAATCCAATTCTGCTACTGAAAAGTGGCAGGCAGCAGGGACTCGTCTCTGTCTGAAGCTCTATGCACAGCAGTACCCATCCCACAGGCACCCCACGTCCCCTGCAGCAAAGTCACTTCCCAGGGGATGATAGCACAGTGGCTGCAAGAGATCAGCTCTCAGCCCCAAGCCACTTGGTGGGGGACAGACAACCACGGCACAAACCCCAGCACAACCAACTCACTGGCAACCCTGGCAGAAATGCCAAGGACCCAGGGGAGAGAGAGGACCCAAGCAGAGACTTGGCACCCCTCTGCTGGGTGCTTATCTGCCCCCAGCAAGAGCAGGATTAGAGAGAGGAGTGCTGATGATGATACAGGGATGCTGCTGGTGATACAGCCCCTCGGTGGAAAGAAGCCTTTGTCCTCAAATGGGTTCCCATACAGGCCCTCACAAAACACTGATGCTTTTATCCCCCAAGCAGTGTTGTTAGGTGGGGAAATGCTGCTATTGCATGCTGCCAGCTGGGGAAGAGAAAGACATGAAATGGCTTGTCCATTGTCAGGCGGGAAGCCTGAAGCACAGCCAGGGATCAATCTGTACCTAATTCCAGCCTAGCACCTTATAATGCAAAGGCCAAACTTTAGCCTCCAACGCTGCCTAATACAGCACTAGAAATTCACATTCACAGGGAGCGGAGGAAGAAAACTTCTTGTGCAACACAGAAGGGTTTACTCAAGAAAAACTGTTTTCCTCTGGATTTTCTCCCCTATCGCTTTTTGCCAGCACAAGGAACTCGAGCCTGAAAACTACTGCCAGCAAGCAAAACGACCTAGAGAGGGAAAAGCAAATATGACAGCTCTACTCCACCCCAAAGGAAGAGAGCGCGCACCGAAAGGAAATGCCAGCAAATTGTCAGCAAAGCTGAGGCAATAGGGGCTACGTGACACCCCTGGAAATCAAGCCAAGTAATGTTTTATCTTGACAGCATCCTTTACATCCCTGCAGTGCCTTTGGTGTGCAGAGTCCTAGAAAGTCCCCAGTTCCTTCCCTCTCGAGTACCAATAATTAATAACCACAACCTGGCAGACAAGCGAGCAATTCCCTCTGGTTCCGGTAAGAGGAGCTGACATCTCTCTAACCCCAGCCACCTCCATTGTTTTATTCTCTTTGTTTATTGATCCTTTTATGCACATAATTCAAATTGACATTTAATAATTCAGCCGAGTTAATGGTGCTTAAATATTAAAAGGCTTTTCTCTTTTAATTAGCTGTAGCAAAATAGGCAACAAAGGAGTGCTAGATAGATGCCATTTAAAATGCTCTCGTCCAAGTTCTCTGGCATTTTTCTAGGGACGGGAAAGAACAGTTCAAGGGAAATTTTGTACAAGTCTCCTACTCTCGCTAGGAAGGTAACTAACCCATAGAAGCGTTTCCAGAGGCTTTGATTCATAGAGCATATTCATCTCTGTCAGCTCTTTGTTTTCTCTCCCTTCTGCTCTTCTCCTAATAAAGACAGAAGGGAAGGGAAGGAGGGGCAGAGGGTAGAAGAAAAACCCTTTCCTGTAAGAGGTGCCGCCACTGGTGACCAGCACCCACGTAACACAGCGCAGATGCGGATGCAAAAGCCTTTTGATACGTCATTGCAAGACCTGCAACCAGGTGAAAACAGAGCCAAAAGGAGAAAGTACACGTAGCTAACTGAAGAGTTACAAACAGCACAGAAATCATGCAGTTATTCCCTGGGGCAAGAATAACTAATCCAGGAAATTAATTTGAGATCATACTGAAAAAAAAAATTCCAGATGTAGCAGGGTAAGGGAACACACATTTATTTCTCTTCTGCTCATTATACCAAGGGTTGAGAATAAGAGGGGAAAAAACACGTTATCTTTAAACATCAGTCTCATCTCAGCTGGAGACAATGGCAGTAATGCATCTTAGTCATAATGTTGCTGGTGTATGGCATCACAACTGCAAATAGTTGGTATTATTTGGGCTGTTTTAACTGTGCATACTTTGTCTCTCAATTAGCTCTCATTTTAAATCCTGGATTGGTTTGAGTTTGGGATAACGATCTCCCACCTGACCCAGAGCAGAACCATGTAGTCACAATAATTAGATATAGTAACTGTTAATAACTTAGTTTAATTACAACCTATTTTCTTCAAATTTAGCCTAGACATAAGATTTCAATGAATTTTAATTACATGCCACATTTGAAGAGCCTGTGCTATTGCATTATTAAGTTAATTCCAGACAAAGACAGAGACTGACAAACATTAAATTCCTTACTGAGGACACTTAAAAAAAAAATTAATCTTAATTCAAGCCAATTAATAGATTGACTTGCAATTTCTCTGCAAATTCATTCTTCCAGTGAGGACCCAAGTACTGTAAATCTGTAGAGAGTTTTTCACACATTACAGAGATCAAATTCCCAGTTTATGTGCAAAGTTGAGTACATCCTTAACAGCAGAGCAGCTAGTTGCATTTCCACAAAACACTGAAGTCACCGCTCTGAACCTGCCAGGCAGAGTATCATGGCAAAGAGTGTCCCCATGTGCAATGGCACCCAAGGACTTCAGGATCATGGGAGACCGCAGAGCACTGGTCCTTCTGCCCAGAAGTGACAGAGGTGTGCAACACAGCCTTGTTCACAACCAGCATCCCCCCATGCACACAGGAGAGGGCAGTGGTGCACATACCAGAGTCAACCTATTATACTTTTATGACTGATTTTAAGGTCGGGAAATTCGGAGGCAGGAACTGCTACTTTATCTCCCCTTGCACGCAAATGCTAGAAGAGGGTCTTTCACAACCCTCTTAGACTCGGGGTACCCCCTGTCAGTTGCTTTGGCAGAACATGGGGAACCCCTCCTTGCCTCTATAGGGCTCTGCACACAGGGAGCATTTTCTGTCACTCGCATCTGCCACATGCTGCTCATGCAGTGAAATATTATTGACACCAATAACAAACAGTTTGCATTGTTTCCCTTCAATAGATTATCCATTTACTCCTCACCAGCTGTGCAACACATCTGGCCACATTGCCTCTCCTGGGCAGGTACTCCTCAGCCCAGTATTCTGCTTATTGTTGCTCAGGAGACTTAGGAGGTGATGGGGGAGTAAATGCCCAGTGGACAAGTTGCATCTCCAAGAGTTTTCAGAGGCAATAAAACACAAGCCTGTTTCCAGCCTCTTCAGCACCGAGTTGAGTTACCAGCTTTGGCCTTCTGTGGTATCCCTTCCACCTGCAGCTATTCTCAGTAAGATAGGGCCACTCTCGGGATGTATGAGTGATTAGCTAACACAGTACTGCACGGCTGTTCCTGCAAACGGGATGGGCCTTGGGCCACTACTACAAAGAGCTCTCCTCAACCACAAGTGCCAGGTGTTGGTCTCAGGAGCATCCCCCAGCCCCTGCAAAACGAGACTGAGCTCTGACATTGCCACATCTTGGCTACGTTGATGGAGTTCATTCTGACAAACAGCTGCAGCATCTCAAACAATTAATCTGTTTGGGGGAAGGGAAAAAAAAAAGAGGGAAAAAAGGAAAATGGACTAGTAAAGAGTTTTGCAAAAATACCCGATTACAACTGAAAACACAGGCAAGGAGAAGCAAGGTAGGCTGATGCTGGCTTGGCCGCTCCCTGGTGAGAGACTGATAGCAATGAACTTGGGAGCAAAAGTTCCACAAAGCAAGGTTATGAATTTATTATTCCGCATCTGTGCGGAGTCAAAAGATCATCTGAAACACCAGAGACTTGCAGAGGAAATTGGGGAAGTGCTAATGCACGTGGGACGGTGTTTAAAATAATTTCTCAGCTGGCTGACTGCACAGGGGGTAGGGACAGAGATTAATTCTCTACCCAAGATCATGCATTTGTGCAAACATTGTTGAGCAGCTTGTTCAACAGGGGATTTGGGGACTAACGCAGCCGTATCAAAGCAGCCAGGGTCTAGCTGACAGCCTTGCAAAGGAAGCAAGATGATCTCTGACACTAAGGAAATAAAGCTCTGAGAGACTGAAATGCTGACAGGCACCAGCCTCAAAGCCAAAGCATGTCTGAAAAGGAAAGCTCTTTAAAAGACTTTTGTTCTCAAACTCTCTTCTGCAAGAGAAAAGGCTTTGGCCTACTTAGGCAAGGCCAAGGGCAGGCTAAGACCTCAGCATATTTTAAAATCACTTATCCTCAGCTCCATTTGATGTTCTCTTGATATTAGTAAGAAATTTCATTTTATTTAAAACATTCCTGGGCCTTCGGCTGTTTGTGGAATGACACAGAGCAGCCCATTCCATGGAGAACAAAACAGTCCCTTGGTCTCTGAAGGGGACAGGAGGAAAGCAAGCTCCCAAGGAGAGCAAAGTCTCAAACCAGCGTCCTTTCTTAAAGACCTCAACCAACCCAGTCTGCTGCAGAACACCCTGGGACAAATTAACACAAAACTAGACAGTGGGCTTCCCATTTAAAAGAAGAAAGTGTTTGAAGAGGGAAAGAGGCAGAGTTTCTGAAAACAAGCGCTGCCTTGAACCTCCATAATGTGCAAACTTGAACTGCCATCCCATCCCCTAGATGAGGAAGTCACTTGCGCCGCCCATCAGGCAAGGAATTGGTTTACCTTCTAAAAGCTAGTTTTGCCCCCAGTTTCAGCCTGCTCCAATTTTCCACGAAGGGGAAAGACTCCAGGTCTGGTTATGCCACAGAGGTGCATAGGTCCCCAGTAGCCCACCAGGCTGATGGCTGACAGGGACAGTGGAACTATTTCCCAGTGTTTGTCCCACAAAACGTCAATTACGGAGGCACCACCAGTTTGTTTCACTGAGATGGGCAGCATGTCTATCTTGGGGCATTTCAAAGCCCTATGTGACAAAAGAATGCTTCTGTTATAAATTACATTGGGGAAGCAACCAAGAACCATTTGAGTCTTGCATATCACTTCTGCTAATCCTCATCTGGAGGGACACAGTTGGCCTGGACAAGCTTATGAAATTGGCTGGGGTAAAAAGAAGCCATGCCTTGCTCCAGCAATGGGTGCAACTAGGGCTGCTCCTCCTTTCACAGGCCAACAAGCACGTGTACTGCTGAACACCCAAAAATGAGCCACTCTGTCACATATTACAGTCACCACACCTTCAAACTTCTCTTCCTGTTTGATTATGTCCTAAAACAGGCGGGGAATAAAAAGTTTGGTTATCAGCCATATACTTTCCCTGTTGCTGCCTGCCAAGGAGGGGGGCAGGGAGCCAACTGAAGTAGCTGGGGAGCTACTCATTAAACACCAAAGGATTTCACATGCAGCAGCAATGTTCCAAACCACCAGCCACCATCGAGCACTGGCGGCAAATAGCTCTTCATGACCCTGTTAACCACAAAGTTTTTCAGCTAAACTACCCCAACTCCACCCAGGAGATATGGCATCCTGCATTTTTGCTCAGTTACATGGACCTAATGGTCTTCAGTTCATGGCCTTCACCCTTTACCGCTCTCATATATTACTGCTCAACTATGACACCAAGGAAGACAGAGAGTGGGAGAGAAACCCAGAACCTGAGAATAATCTCCAATGAGCACTAGTCAGTAATTGACTTGATGTGTGACCTTGGACAAGCACATTCTCCCCTTTTTCTCCCCATGTGTCATTTGAATAATTGCACTACCGTGTCATGCAGGGTACTTTAAACCTTATTGTTTATACAACTTTTTGAAGATGCAAAACACCATATAAGTGCTAAGTATTATTGTGGTTATCACCTTCCTCACAGGGGGGTTATGAAGCTTCATAATTAATGTTTGTAAAACAAATCTCTGTCATCGGATGAAATGTGCTAGAGAAGTGCAAAAGATTAATATCCTCAGTAATCTGATGTGGGTTTTACTGTTCTGTGCAACACTTAATAAAAAATAATTAAAAACAAACCTAAGCTAATACTGATAGGAAGGATGAGGAGGCAGGGCCGGATGCACGTGGGAACAGCCTGCTCTCCATTAATTAAGCCCAATACCATCAGCCTCCAAGACAGTGCCAAGCATTTTCTTGCTCCTGGTGATAATCACGCATTAAACTTAAAGCTGATTTTGGGTAACCAGAACTCTTGAGCACACCAGAGAGACTCGCACTGCAGTCAGGAATACCAAACATGGCTGAAGCAGCACAGCTCTGAGCCCCACAAGCCTTTACACAGCAACTGCTGCCTGGGGAATTGGATGGGCAGAGAGCAAACAGATGCAGGTATGCTCAGAGACCCCACAGGCACCTAGAAGGGAGCCAAAAAAAAGCTGGAAACCCACCCACAGGGCCCCACTCCCATACACCCCAAGTCCCTGGTCTCCAGTCAGTAGCCTGGAGGAGTAGAGAAATACCACTCCTTTGGCCGTGCAGGATTCAAGTCCCCCAGAACACAGGCAGCTACCAGTCCTACACATCAAGAGCCACTAGCTCAGTGGCTCTGTAAAAATACATACCAACAGTTTTATATTTCTTCAGTATGAGAAATGTGGTTGCTGAAGTGTTTTGCAGTGCAGCAACTTCCATGTGCAACAGAAATGGAGAAGCCTTTGGAGAGTTTCTTGGAGAACATTTACCACCAGCGAAGGAAAATTTCCGGCAATCGCTTTAGCTGCTTGAGTACCAGCTTTCTTCCCAGGACAGCAGATGCGGACAGAGTAACCCCCTCCCAATACCCCCATACATGCATTAAACAGAACAACCCTCCAGGTGCTTCATGTGACTGAGTTCCCACCACACATGCCCTTGTACCAGGTGGTAGAGGCATGGGCTATCCTGCTTTTACACACACAGGTTGCAACAGCAGCTCCCTGGCAAACTCCAAAATCAACAGGATGTCCAAGCCATGCAGATTTCTCATGCAACCGTTAATTAGGCTTCACTCTTATTTACTGCATTTGCCCACATGGTTTCTTCTGGTACCAATTCTCTTTGGTTAACACCAAAGCAACAGAAGTGATACTGTTTTTTCCCTGCACATGTGCATACAGATATGCCAACACTTTCCACAGGCAAGCAGACCAACAGCAAAACACCGCTCGTAAAAAGCTGCGAGCAATGCCAGAGCGGCCCTTTTCCACCTCCAACCTCGCAAGCACCTACAAACAAGTAAAGACAAGGTTGGTGCTCTTCTGCTCCAGCCTACCCAGAAGCAGAGGAGCTACGGAAAGAGCTCAAGGAAGCACACATATTAGAGACAGAAGAGTCCCATGGTACTCACCAGGTCATCTGCAAGCCTTCCCTACAGCCTGCTCCACAGCGATGAGCCTGATCAAGCTTTAAAATGTCCCCAGAGAAGCATCTCCATAGCTGCTTTCATGTTTGCATCAAGGAACTTGTTCTGGCATTCAGCCCAAGTTGTCCCCACAGACAGAGAGTTTAAGACAGGGTGGAAAAACAGCAACCAAAGCACCTGTCTTGTAGCAGACTTGTCATCTTTTTGTTTATCACTTGAAGGCACACAGCAAGGGGATCTGCGATCACATCACATATTACAGTAATAGGTGTGATTATCAACAATCTTGGTTGGGCCTGATGCACCACCACAGCAAGGAAGACACGCATCTTCTCTCTTTAGAGGGCTTCAAGTGATGATGGGAAGCAGACTACACCACCACAAGAAAGACAACAGCCACTCGAGGAGTCCATGGGATGGGGTGGGAGCATGAGAACAAACACCCTTCTTCACATAAGAGGCTCCACTCAATACTCACTTTCAAATCCTGAGAAACCACTTCCCCTCTACACTGACTCACTTGAGACTCAAAAGGAATCCAAAACGTGTATGGCACTATGCAGCAGTGTAACATCCCTTCTCCTCTCTCTGCCTGGTGCAAAGGATCAAGCCAAACGTCCCGTCACCATCTTCAGTTTTACAGGGGAGAAGTTGGAGGGGGTGTGCTTCATTGGAGAACGCTCTGCTAACCCTTGCTACACATGACCCATAAGGGCAAGGGATTAGCGTCACCAGCTGCTCTGCTAGGAAGTGCAATGTGGAAAACTGGATGCATATATGCAGTGTGGAGCCATTAGAAAGAACTGCCTCAAACACCTCCCCCTCCCCACATCGCAGTTCATAATTCCCCATGTCATGCCCGCTGCACTCCCCTTCAACACAGCCTTTATCTCGCCTCCTCTGCAGCCTGTTACTCCAAGTGCCATTTCCACCGCTGAAACACAAGCGACACCCCTTCTCATCTGCACTGCTGTAGAGCATGTTACTTTCATCAAAACCATCTGGGGCAGCTGGCACATGCTGCAGAACGAGTAGAGAATTCAGCACCTTCTGCAGCTTGCCCTTAGCAGAGTGGAGATGCCAGACACCCCAGCTGTGAGAATTCACATTACCTCACATTTCACTATCATCTGTCATATCAAAAAGACTTTATAAGTACACAGGTGGGGGAAGGGGGCTGCTTCTACGAGCAATAAAACACAGCTTCCTCTGAGGTGGGACATAGCTGGTTAACAGGGCTCAGGAACATTATCTAATTGCTCAGGCTAGAAAGGGAAAAGCAATCTAAACTGATTTGAAGCTTCACAGGGAATTAGGGAAGCAGAATATAATTACCTAAGTTGGAATTTGGCCAGAACTCATGGGGGGAAAAAAGCGATTCTGGTCTTTAATGACCACAAACAATCAGCAACTTAGTTTTTCCATTCCTTTCCAGAGTGGTACAGGCATGCATTTGATCTCATTTCACGCTAACATTGCTCTTCAAGAAGCAGCTTTGAGGTAAAGAAAGATGCGCTGGATTTACACCCACACAGCTGTCAATTACATTGCAGCACCATGCTAGAGAGACCAGATTGTCTCACATCACTCAGGTGACCTCAAATTTGGGAATATCCAGATTTTCAGTCCTTGAACTTCACAATTTTTAAAATCCCCCAGCAAATCTTCAATAAAGTAAGTATAGACTAACAACCAACTGCAGCCAACCACCTTTCAGAATATTCCATATCTTTCGCCTCAAGACTTTTCACAAAGCACCCATGGAAGAACAGTGGGTTTTCTCTGGCCAGCTGTTGGCTGCACAGCTCTGGGTCCATGCAGCAGGACAGCGGCACTGTCCTGGGCTTCTACCTCGGCAGAAGATCTTGGTGGCAAAGGGCTTGGTCAAACCCTGCATCCCCAAAGCACATGCCGGTACTGCTCTTAGCAGACCCAGTGTCACAGTGAGAAGAGACCAGAAAAGCCTTCATTATCAAAGCTGTAAAGCCTTCGATCTCATTAGCTCTGGCATGCTGTTACTTTGAAGATTCCCTGGTATTTTACAAGCTGTGAGAAGCAGCAAAGCCAAATCTGCTCTGTTTTAAAGGACAGCCAGACTCTCACTCAGGTCTGAAAGACTACACAGCTGCCCGCAGCTCACATGAAGTCCATATGTGGGACAGGTCATGAGTAAAACACCGCTCGTAAAAAGCTGCCAGCAATGCCAGACTGGCCCTTTTCCACCTCCAACCTCACAAGCACCTGCAAACAAGTAAAGACAAGGTTGGTGCTCTTCTGCTCCAGCCTACCCAGAAACAGAGGCAAAACTCAGCTCTGACAAGGTCTGAGCCTTGACTATTCCTGTTGTAGATGTGGCAGGAGCAGGCTCAAGCGCACAGAAGACCTTGAAGAGCAAAGCCCGCTTCTCCTTTTCCCCTGGGGATGGGGCTTGCCCCATGGCAGTCATCACCAGCCCTAACTTTGAGAGCTTTGACAGGCAGCCTTCACAGAAAGAAAAATGTCACAAGCTAAAACACTTAAAAACCATGTACCAAAACAAAAAGGAAACCATTGGCAGTAGGCTTTGCTCTCCACCCTCTGTCACACTTCAGTTCTTAATGGGAGACATTGGCATCTCCAGTCTGCTGTAGACTGAGTGAAGTGCTGGTCACAAACCCTTGGAAACTGTCTTGCACTGACCTTGGAAAAAGGTCTGGAGGAAGCCAATGATGGGTTTCTGTCTCTAATACATATGGATCCAATTCCACATTCTGCTGCAAAATTGTAACTTTCACTGCAGTCGATGGGAATTACACCTATTTAATAAACGGCAGAATTGATTTTGTGATCTCAGGTGTCTGGGCCTGCAAGATTTCCAACCTACATAACTTTAGATAAAAATCCAGCAAACCACAAGATAATGAAGTCTTTGAGATTCCACAAACACTGCCTCACTGAACAAAGCTCAGAGGTGGCTGGAGCTCAATGCAATCACAAGCTTCTGCTAAATTACCTTGGGCCAGAAACATCGCAGATGAGGACAAGAGCTACGGATGTTGTCTATCTGGACTTCTGTAAGGCCTTTGATATGGTCCCCCACAACACCCTTCTCTCTACATTGGAGAGATACGGATTTGATGGGTGGACTGTCCGGTGGGTGAGGAATTGGTTGCATGGTCGCATCCAGAGGGTAGTGGTCAACGGCTCAATGTCCAGATGGAGATCAGTGACAAATGGTGTCCCGCAGGGGTTTGTACTGGGACCAGTACTGTTTAATATCTTCATCAATGACATAGTGGGATCGAGTGCACCCTCAGCAAGTTTGCAGACGACACCAAGCTGAGTGGTGCGGTGGACATGCCAGAGGGATGGGATGCCATCCAGAGGGACTTGGACAAGCTTGAGAAGTGGACCCGTGTGAACCTCATGAGGTTCAACAAGGCCAAGGGCAAGGTCCTGCACCTGGGTCGGGGCTACCCCCGGTATCAATACAGGCTGGGGGATGAAGGGATTGAGAGCAGCCCTGCCGAGAAGGACTTGGGGGTACTGGTGGATGAAACGCTGGACATGAGCCAGCAATGTG
>NW_008795857.1:3274947-3292830 GCF_000699145.1 Aptenodytes forsteri | reverse complement strand
GAGGGAGGTGATTCCACCCCTCTACTCCGCTCTGGTGAGACCCCACCTGGAGTACTGCATCCAGCTCTGGAGCCTTCAGCATCAGAAAGACACGGACCTGTTGGAGCGGGTCCAGAAGAGGGCCATGAAAATGATCAGGGGGATGGAACACCTCTCCTATGAAGAAAGGCTGAGAGAGTTGGGATCATTCAGCCTAGAGAAGAGAAGGCTTCAGGGAGACCTTATTGCAGCCTATCGGTACTTAAAGGGGGCTTATAAAAAAGATGGCGGCAAACGTTTTAGCAGGGCCTGTTGCGACAGGACAAGGGGGAATGGCTTTAACCTAAAGGGGGTAGATTTAGGCTAGATATAAGGAAGAAATTTTTTACGCTGAGGGTGGTGAAGCACTGGAAGAGGTTGCCCAGAGAGGTGGTGGATGCCCCATCCCTGGAAACATTCAAGGTCAGGCTGGATGGAGCTCTGAGCAACCTGATTTAGTTGAAGAGGCCCCTGCCCACAGTAGGGGGGGTTGGACTAGATGACCTTTAGAGGTCACTTCCAACCCAAACAATTCTATAATTCTATGATTTGCAGCCAGGCTAGGGACTAATGTCATGAGAATTTCTACCTAAGGGATATTTTTATTGCTACTCCATTGCTCCTGGGCAAAATGCAAAGGGGATGATGTGTACACAGAGCTACAATTCCCATCTAAGAGTTGAGCCTAACCTTCGTATCAAGCTGTTTGACTTTACTCTGCAAGCTTTGCCTGTCACAGTGCAAATGCAATGATGTGTTTAAGGAGATCCTGTTACCAGACAGAAAGAGTGAGAGAGACAGCAGGAGCAGCTGTCACCTGCTGAGACACGGCTTTGCAACTTAGTCGGTGTCATGTTAAGGACTGTGAAGTGCCTGACAGGAGCAAAGAAAGGTCACGGACACATATATTTCACTACTGGGTCTTGGAACCTTGATCTAAGCACCCCTGGGAAATGGGAAGACTCCTCAGCTTTGCTTCCCTTTGTGCTCTCCTCGCTGAGCCTCTGAGCAGAAGTCGAGGGCAAGAGGCTGCTGCTGGACCCAGCAGGTGCCTGGCAGCTGGGGGAGTTTGATGGAGAGGGAAGGACAAAGACCTGACATGTGAGGACAAGCATCTACACCTTTTCTCCCAAAACATTTAATGTTTTCTGTGGCACGGGAAGCCTCACCTCACTGGAAGAGCACGTGAGGCACCACCTTCCCCCCAATAGCAGTGGGGAGGAGAAACTGGAGCCACGCTGAGCAACAGTCTGGGAGCTCAGCAGGGCTCACCTTGCAGTGCCATCCCACAGCAATGCCTGCTCCAGACCTAAAGGCTGCCCCAGAGTCCTAAAGATGAATTAAGAGTGTTCAAGCAAGATTTTGGCATGCAATCCCTGTTCCCCTCACAGGACACAGCCTCTGCTCTCCTCCTCCCTCAGGAGCACTCAGGGAATGTTACTGCATCCAATTCAGCATCCCTTCTCCATTAACAGTAACTCAATACCAGTGGACCCTGCGGACCTGGGTGATGCATTGTTCCTGCTGCACAGAAATTACATTGTTTAGCAGGCACGCTGGCCACAAACTGCGTCATTTTGTTGGCTCTTCACCATAGTGATGGTGGCCATAGGATGAGGAGCAGAGGCAACTTCTGGGAGCGGGCCCTGCCGATGGCCTGCTGCTCATCTCTCCAAAGACAGACAGCAGAAAGAGGTGCTGTGTCACCCTGCTGGAGCCTGCACCATACCCGAAGAAAGGGAGGTGGGAGAAGAGGGAAACAGACACATTATCCCTCCTCTGTGGAGGGCAAGTGGTTAGACTGAAGGGATTAGGTTCACTGTTCTTCCTCCCAGCCTTACACAGGCCTCTCATTTGCAAAGGGACAGATGCTCATGCCCTCCCGGCAGGCTGGTCAGCAGCTGCACGGGTAAGGGAACCAGGCACAGAGAGATTAAGGACCATGACCAGGATGCTCAGGGAGTCAGCAGTTCAGTCCAGGAGCTCACTGTACTCATTTGCTCCCATAGCTGTAGCAATCTTCAGCACCATATGGTGAGGAACAGCCTCTTTGGTGCTCATCCTTGCAATTTCCAGTCCAACAGCCCAGTCACGTCTACCAGCCTCCCACAAAGGGAATCACAGTACAGAAAACACCACGACCCTCAGGGCCTGTTTTCTGTGCGGTATCCAGCACATGTTAGCACAGGCTGCCTGGTGCATCCCCACCCTATGGTAACCGCTCACTACGACAGCTAATGCCACACAACACCCCGAGAGCCTAGAAAAAGAGGTGCTACGAGATGGAAGGTTTTACTCCACTCATGAACAACCTGATTTGCTGCTGGAGAGATACAGCCCCTAAGGAATAACACAAGGGAGAGAAGTGGTGGGCAGGCAGTAGGAGATGGAGACAGGAAGCCTTTGTGTTTATTAAAATAGTTTCTGCTAGTCACCTCCTTGGCAGCAGTGGCATTTATGCTGTAAAGTAGTGCCTTGAGGCAGAAGCCAGCGCTCCTGGAGTAACATCAGCACCCCTCTGAGATGCAGAGAGTGCAAAAGCCTTGTCCCCACAGGAAGCTGCGAGCGCACCCTTGCCAGTTGCCTCCTCAGCTGCAGGTCTTTCAATTCCCAACTGCCCCAACACATGGAGGCCCTCAGCCTCCTGGAACCCTGTCTCACACCCCCACAGCTCTGCAGACTGTGCTGCCTGCCAGGAAGGGCTGCAGTTTTGCACGGTCTGAAACACCCAGGTGCAGGGAAGAAGGAAACTAGGGAAGGAGCAGCTGGATATGCAGGACACTGCTGCTGCAGCAGCAGCGCAAACCTCGTCAGCTAGACATGTGGCCAGACCAGCCATGAAAACCAGCTGGGGAGGCCATGCCCCACAGCAACTGCCAGCACTGCCCTCCCATTATCCCAATAATGCACGTTACAGTAGGCTGGATCCTTCAACAGGGAAGGCACAAGGTCTCCCACGTAACTTCAACAGGTTTCAGGCTACTAAACACATGACTGGCAATAGTCTCCTATTCATCACTTGAGCCAGATTCCTCAAAGTGGAGGTCAATCCTTGCACATTAGCATTTACCACTTCTCCCTTTGCGTTCCCCTCCTTCCTCATAAAACCAAACACATGTAGGCTGTTTCATGGTCTGTATCACCCAAATCAGTCCACTCACCACAGAAACGCATCCATGTGGGGGCAGAGCCCAGCAGCAGTTTAATGGTGTGTTGCAGTACCAAACACCACTTGAGTAGGGTAGGAGAAGGAGGAACATTAAATATGATCTCACATCAGACATTAAAATCCTTCTGCAGTCATTAAAAAAAAAAAAAGCCCAGAACAGAACATAAACCCATGGTGGGTTTTTTGTTTGTTTTTGTTTTTTGTTTGTTTGTTTTAAATCTCTAGGTAACCAGGCAAGCCAAAAGACTAGTGCAACGCTGGATATTCACACCAGCACAGTGAGCAATACAGCATTTCACCATTCACCTCCCATTGACGCTACCAAAGCGCTGGGAGATGCTCCCACCTGTTCCCAAACCAGGGATTTCCTGCAGTATCCTGTGCTCTTGCCCTGCAGCACTCCATAGGATGCTCACAGCTCTACTTCATGCCGCTGAGGAAAGACAGGGTAAACAAAAAAAACCCCAAAGCCAACAGCTAATGGTAAAGGGCTCAGAGTGGACTTGCACATGCACCAGTGGCAATAGTGCTGCTGGACAGACACTGCTACACCGGTTTCCACGTAAAAGGCATGAGTTAGAGACCCAGGGAAGGCAGCTTTTCAGTAGCTGTAAGGGACAGCTGGTGTGTTAGGGGATGAGGAGGGTGGGAAGCAGCGGGGACTTTCAGCCCAGATGCAGCCCCATCCTAAGCTGTTAGCACTCTCATGGGTGTGGGAGTGCTCTGGGAAGGACTTGCCTCGGGAGGCCACCAGAACCAGCCAGGTCTGTAAATGGCTTTCCCAGGGCACCATGACAAGAAGAAACTCCAGGTTCATCTGGCTGGAGACACACATGCTGCTTTCCTTCCTCCAACACCTTCTGCCTAATACTGCTGGCTGCCAAACCCAAATGAGGCAGGAAAATAAGGGGATTTGTTCTCAAGAAGGGCAGAAAAAAAGGAATAACCTGCTCCAGTTATTTGGAGAGAATTAAGATTACTCTCAGAGAGAAAACATCAGGGAGCAGCATGAGACCTGCCTGGGGAAAAGCAAGTCTCTGCTCACTTGGGGGATGGTATTTTGTTCAAAGACCAAAGAGCAGTTAGATACAGAGAACAGAAGTGAGTTTTAAAACAGGAATGGATGTGGTATAAGGAGCAAGTTTCATCTTGTAGCATGAGAATTGTCTTGGGTTTTCTTGGATTGCATTTCTCAAACTTTTTCTTCCTCCCACCCAGCTGATCTCTTCCAGAATTGAATCATGCCTCTTCTGCAGATACAAGGCTGGTGAAGAAGCAGGAAGCACCTGAGCTGGGAGCCCAAAAGCTTCAGTTCTTTGCAACATGCAGTGGCCAGAGAGACAGCATTGAATCCACTGTGGCCGTCCGGGCTAAAGCACATCTCTCCCCTCGGTCCCCTCTGCTTCTCACACAAACTTGCCCTTAACTCACAGGGAGAGAATGGAAAAGTTCCCATCACTGCCCTTTCCTGGCTTGTGGGAAGCCCATGTTTCAGGCACAGTCCACTGCGCAGATGACCACAATACAGACCATCCCCGCACTGACTCCAATTTACCACTACATTTGATGGGAATCTGTGGTCCAAAGCCTGAAATGTAAACCGCTGCTCATGCCAAGGAGAGCTGCCAGGGTCAGCAGCGAGGGCCAGTGGAGGGAGCTGATCCCTCTGGTGTCGTGGCATCAACCCCAGATGAGGAGAAGATGCAGCCCCTGGAGCCCACCTGTGCAGAGAGGCTTGTGCAGCATGAGATTCAGAGCTGGAAGAGACTGAGTCAAACAGTGCCCCCCTCACACCAAGCCCCCAGCAACATCGGCAGGGAAGCACATAAATAGGCAGATGCGAGTGAAGCCTGCAAGGAAGGCTTCCTCTAGCATTTCAGGGGAACCAACCCTGCCAGCGGTATTACCTCGTAAAATAAAATACACTGTACAAGACATTAAAAAGAACACAAGAATACATGTTACAGAGATGAGGGATGGAAGCAGGTGCTGTTTTCCATAGACCTGAACCAGACAGAGCCTGATAATGCTTTCTAGGAGAAACATGATGAATCAGTCTTGCACAACAGCAGGGACACCAAGAGGCTGTTATTCTGGGGACCTGTCACAGACTCTGCTGTGCATCCCAGGGACACACTAGGTTTCTATAAATACCTCATATACTTTCCCCAGTAGCCATTTCCAAGCCATACTCCACAATATATGCTACAAAACTTTAAACGTCAATTGGAGGAAACAGCTTGCCTCAGTCCTTACGATAACTTGTGAATACTACACATCCCTCCCTATCCCCGCTTCCCTGAGCGGGGGAAGAGTCACTCACAGCATTTCCTCCCTACAACCAAGGCAAAGCAGCCCCTGACAACCTTCCTGTGTGGTCTTACCCCAGGTTGCTGCTTGGTGCTGTGCACAGCATCCCCCACGGGAGCAAGCACACAACTCGATACCAGCTTAGCTCCATCTCCCCAGCACAGTAGCTGGCTTCCTTTGCTGCAGGAACCAACACTGCAGAGGACAGGCAAAACGTTAAAGACAACAGAAACAGTTCAGCTCCCTCCTATGGCCTGTGTCACAGCTCAGGAAGAGGGAGACAGTGAAATGAAAGGGCAACATATCCAAAGCAACGCCAAGGACCCGCAGCTTGACAACTCTGTTTCATGATTCATTCTTCTTTCTGCTAAAGCCCTGGGAACTTGTCACACTCAGGGCAGGGATTGGACCAATCAGCTGGCCTGAAAGGCTTAAAATCCTGCACCTGATGGAGCCAATCACTGGTGCATGTCAAGCAAGTGGCACCTTGGATTTTAATTGTCCCCTGCTAGCCTGCTTTGCCAGGAAGCCTGGAACAGCACTTGCTCTGCCTGTTGTCCAGAAGCCATGCTATAAGCTGGAGGAACAGGGCTCTCCTTCTCTTGGGAATGTGGCTGGCAGCGCTCTTGCAGCAGCTGGCACCCTTGCCAGCTGGGCAGAGGAGCCTGCCCTCCGCCAGCCCTCCCTCCAGCACCCTAACAAGCCCTCTGCTCACTATAAAAGCAGCAACAGCACACCCCACAGCCCCGATACTGCTAAATACTCTCCTAAATATTACAAAACGCTGCTGTCATCATCCTCATACACGCTCCCCTCATGCCATCGTCTGCAGGGATCTCTGCTTGACTGCTTTAAAAGTCTCAGACTTTCCCCACTCTTTCTCAAAGCTGGAGTTACTGCTCTCCCCGGGACCAAGGCTAGTTCCCTGAAAGTTATGGCCAAGTCAAAAATAAACTTGTGGTTTAAAAATTGCACAGATTTAAGATTTAAGATGCTTATTTATTTATGCCTTCCTACCCCCTCCATCCCTATAAATGTTTCTGTGACCATCACTAAATTAAAGCAAGTGTAACAAGCCTGAGGAGAATTCCAGCCAATTTTAAAAGCTAAAAACAGCATAAGGAGAATAAACCCATCCTATTATTCCCCCCTACACTTACCCTTTGCTTTTATACAATGGAAGGTTTTCCTCTCCTCCCCTCTTTACTAAAAGGGTTTTTCCACCTTAGACTCCCATATTTGGGCAAGTAATGGAAAACAGGCAGCATGGTGTCACTGGTTAATGTGGAAGCCCAATACAGACTTAAGGGTCAGGAGCTTGGTCAGCTGAAGTTTAGAGGTCTTCTCCAGTTTTTACGTATTTCAAGATGATTTATTTCAAGACACAACACTGACTTTTCTGGTCTTCTCAGAGGCAGAGTGCATGCTCGTATGCATAAACAAAGGCTTTCCAAATCACCCCCCCATCTCTCCAACCATGACTTTACAACTGCCTCGTTACCAAGATAGACAGGCTAAACCCCAAACCTGGAGGTCTCAAGGCTGGCATGGGGACCAGCAGGAAGCAGTTGGCATCAGACCTGCTGGTGACCCAACAGACACTGGAAACCATGAGCCTTGCTAACCTTGTCAGTTTTTTCACTATTATTCAGACTTCTGGTGGTTCTTGATAGCTGTAGGAACTGGATTTAAGGGATGCTGAGACTGTTTCCTCATCTGGATTACTTCTGAAGCAATAATTTAACAGGCAGCCAACTGGGAGGAGTGAGAAGGGGAGCTCCACATCCTTACAGCAGCCTCAGCACAGCTTTGGGTGGAAGCTTGTTGTTACCAGGCGACTTCTGGCAGACCCCAAGAAAGCACTGGGATCCAGCAACTCCTGTAGCAGGCTCTTAATTCAAGAAACAGCACCCACACTGGCCCCTTCCAGCAGGAACAATCAGGGCCAAACCAGTTGCGAGCCCAGTTGGTCCACGCTGAAGCCCACCGGTGGAGAGCGCCAGCCAGCCATTCTCAAAGGAAACCTGTTCCTCAGCCAGTACTGGCAGCACATGGAGGGAAGGTGTAGGCAGGAGACAGAGACCACCTTTGCCCTCTCTGCCCAGCTTTTTAAAAGGCTGCGGGGAGGGAAGTGGTTCAACCCTCTCCTGCAAGCCTTGCCCCTCAGGGCAGGCAGATATAAGTGGACTCAACTGCAGTAAAGAGGACATCAGACTCCAGGACTGCTGCCAGGGTGGTACCTTATACCTCAGCATGAAAATTCAATAGGATATAGGGGAGTATACATGTGCAAATGCATATGCCCTAATGGCACAAGTCCTCCTAGGAAAGGGACCTCCTCTCCTCCCTAGGGCAGCTTTGACATGGCAGGTCTGTGCCTCCTCCCTGCCAAGGGGATGCAAAGGGCTGCCTCGCTCCCCTTGGATACACGAGCCTGCTGCAGTGCCCAGATAACCCAGAGAGACAGATGAAGGGTGCCCAGCTCAGAGTTTAATCAGGCTTTTTTTTCAGCCAGTTACCTGGCTCAAGCTTGATTCCCACTTGAGAAGCACCACCCTCTGCAAACCCCCACGATGGGGCCCCCCCTCTGTACACTGTGCAAATTGGAATACAAATCAGGGGAAAAAGCTTTCCTCTGTTTGAACAAATTGCTATAGATTCACCCCCGTCTCAGGTCAGAGCCCCCGATGGGAAATATTTTCACTGGCTGACTGCTAATAGACTCTGGAGCAGCCATTGGATCAATACCTGAATAAGAAAATTAGCCAAAGCACACAATCTGATTTTGCCTTGTTTTGAATTACAGCAGGTTTGTGTTTATTTCACTCCGTTTTCCCTCCTTCCCACTCTAGCACGCTTCCCCCATCCTTGCTCCCTGGTTACCTATCTATTAAATCTAGTCAGATTTGTGGGAATATAATAAAGTACGTGCAGGAAGATGTAATGCCTTTTGAAAAATGTTTACATGCATTAATATTTCCTAGTGAAACTGCAGCACTGCCACTCCCTCAGAGGAGATGGCTTGGAAGCAACAGCGAGATTTTCACATACACCCCCCCTCAAAAAAAGCCATATGCAAACAATACAAAAAAATCTGCAAAGCAGGAGTGCAGACTGGCTGCACGCTCCCTCTCAGAAAACCCAAGAGGTCAGCAGCGAGGTTTCAACATTGGGAATTAAAAAAAAAAAAAAAAAAAAAGGCAGCTCAGTCCTTTCATTTGATACTGGTAGCAATGGAGATGTGAAACTACAACTGGGCTAGATTTCAGATGCACAGAGGGTGAGACAGACACTAGAAGTCATCCCCGTTCTTTGAAAGACTTCACCAGCAAGGGAACGAGCAAAGTTGATGCCTTTCACAGCAATTCAGTGCTGTGTTTCTGGCAGCTGAACACATGGACCTTCCCAACTTCCCAATCCCTTCTTGCTAGTTTAAAGCCTATTTCATTTTAATCTAGAAATGGCCCTACAAAAGGGGGAGAGAGAAAAAAAGAACACAGCTACTAAGCCCATTAAAAGAAAAAGCTACCAAACCAACTGTTCAGATAGGGCACGTTGCCCAGATATAATTCAGAGGGAGTAAAATAATTCCTTCTACTTCCTACCCCAGCATCCCACTCTCCATGCCACCTACAATTGTGTCAAATGAAAAGAGAAAGCAAAACTCAATCTTCAGCTTCCTGCTCCAGCACGTCACACTGTGAAGCAAAGCCATCAACCGGGCACCTATGGAGAACTCCAAGTATAAAGAAACCCCAGAGCATTCAACGTGAGATGCGGTCCCCCTGTCACATTAGCACACCGCAAGTAGCTTCGAACTAAACAGGATGAGTGGGACCTGACATCCCCTTTACAAAGCTTCCCTGACAACCTGCACATCTTTCTTCCTACCCAGTCATTTACTACTACACACCAGGAACACGACCATCTTCTCTTGACACGGTGCACAGCACAGGGCATCTCCCTGCTTTCTAATCAAGCAAAATGACCGGGTATCCCAAGAGAGATCCTGCAAAATGCATTCGTATGCATGTAATACATATATATTACATATGCACACACATACACATGTGTATACATATACGTATCACACACAGATTTTACTCCCTGTGGCATGTGGTCAATGGGTTTATTACCCTTTTCCACTATCTCTAACCCATGTTCGTTTAATCTTTATGTTATGCTCACAAAAGAATATTAAGTGTAATTGTTACCAGAGATTATGCCACACATAATGGAAAAAAATGTACAAATGTCTACCAGTGCATCTTCAGTTTCCCTGCTTGTCTGTGGCAGGCTATGCCAGGAGTGTGCTATTTACAGCAGTGTTTAATCAAAGAACTTTGAAGAGAAGGATAGACCATAAAGCAATCCTTTCCATAAACACCTTGTAGCAAGGACCATCTCATTGGAAGAAACCAAGAAAGACATTTTCTTCAGAAAGCAACATTTACATACTGGATCAAGTCCTGTGGGGGACCACCAAAAGGGTCAGGCAGCTGGAACATACTGTGCATGAAGAAAGGCTGAGAAAAGTTTAGGTGGTTTTGTTTATTGTTTTGGTTGTTTGTTTTCCCCCAAGCCTTAAAGAAAAAAAAGAGACAAGGGAGAACTTATTGCTATTACCTAATTAGGAGGGAGCAGGGGAGAGGGAAGATGGACACAGAGTCAGACTCTCCTCGGTGGTGCATGGTGAAAAGAAGGGCAAAAGCTACCAGATGCAACACAGGAAATTCCCATTGGCCACACAGACAAAAATTATTTCACCGTGAAGGTAGTCAAACACCAGTAGAGGGGTCCAGAGAGCTTGTGGACCTTCCATCCTTGGAGATGCTCAAAATTCAACTGGATGAGGTCCTTAACAACCTGCCTTAACTTCAAAGTTGGCTCTAACATCAAGCTAGCCCTGCTTTGAGCAGAGGCCTGGACCAGATGACTTCCAGAGGTCCCTTCCAACCTCAATTATTCCATGAAGTAACCAAGGCAAGAACATGCTAGATTAGCACCACCCAGACAAGAGGGTTTGCTTTGTGCCCTTGCCTCCTCCAGTGGGGAAGAAACGCCATACCACCTTAAAAATACACACCACAACCATCCCCCTTGACTTAAGCTAACAGATCTCAATTTGGAGATGTAGAAGCAAGGTAAAATACCAAAACCACCAAGGAGGACTGTCATAGACATTAGACTTATTAATAATGTATTTTTCTTTTGTTTGTTTGGGGTTTTATTTGTTTTGGGTTGGTTTTTTCCTTTGATTTTTTTTTTATTTTTTTTTTTTTTTTCTGATTTGTTCCATTATTGCAGATGTTGACAGAGATGAACGAGGGTTTTTATGGTTTAGGGCCTCTAAACCAGACTGCAGTCCAGGCAGTAGGAATTTTACTGAGATTCAGATTAAATCCTCAATTACAATTACTTTGGTGCAGGTTTAAATCTGTGGGCCTTACTGTCTCCCAGAAACAGGTACGAGGAATGGAAAGATGCCACAGATTAGATGCAAGCTCAGTCCCAAGGAAACAGAACCGTAGGGTTTCTTTTGCCTTTAAATACAAACATGGATTTCCCTCTCCCCTCCGTTTACAGTGTTGATTTTCACCATTATGAAGTTACTGTACTGTTTCTCCCCTTGAGGGCCATAAAACCCAGAAAGAGCTTCTGGGAAGGTGGCCACAGAACTCCCAAAACAATGCAAAATGTCACAGCTTTCCCCAGGCAGGGATTCCAGGGGAATCTAGCAGATTATCAGAGAGACAAAAGCAGTTTTCCCCAAATGGATGAATGATGCCTTTGCTGTAGTGCTTACAACCGTACTGCTCACCTAAGGCACCTCGCTGCTGCCGTCTGTGGGCATGCATGCTCCTGGGGGACAGCCACCAAATACTGGAGAGGATGAATAGAGCAGCTACAAAAGGGGAAGAGTCACACTCCTGAGAAACCAGAAGGAAGGAAAGAAAAGTCACTACAATTTAAGTAGATGAAGGCTTCATGAAATTCTTTTCTTCAGTAAAGAAGGACTGCACTTATCTCTGTTCAACCTAGCCATCCCCAGAAGCTGCAGAAGTACTGCAGTTTTACACTTATTACTCATGAGTTACCTGAGAAACAACAAAACACTGATCCAGCGGCAATGCACATTATGAGCACGTAAGTATCACGAGGAGACAGCTTCCTCTCTCCACCCTGGGAAGTTTAGTGTCCAGAGGTTGTTCTGTCCTGGAACACGGACAAGTTGAGTTTTGGCTTCATTTCAGTGTCAGCACTGGGCTGACAGGTACCCTGGCCCAGCTGACCCCCCACCAGGAAGGGCAGTGCTCCAGGAGACACACCAACCCCAGAGGCACTCAAGCACTGACAAACCTAGAGCCAGCACTTCTTCCTGGAGGGTGATGAGAAGATGGACAAGTAATCTGGGAATGTATCTGCCCAAGAAAGAGCTAATAAATACAAAGGCAAAAACATCAATAATGCCTGTGTTAAGAATATCATGGACTGAATTCATGAGTGTAAATCTACACACTTAGTTGGCCAAAAAAGAGGGTGAGGCTGGCAAGATGTCTCTAAATAGGAAGGAAAGCAGAGCGAGGGAGAAAATTCCCAAATCTGAAAAGCTACCTGACAGGAAAAGCAAAACAGCTGAAAGTAAGTTTGCTCTCTTGTTCTTGCTCTAAAATGGAAGCAGTGATGACAGTTCACACCAGCAGAGTAAATGCAAGAGCAGAGTTTGTTAGTGGGACTACAGAAGCAGCCCTGGAAGACTGCAGCCCTGCCTCAGTTTACATCTGGTCTCACCCAGAGTCCCCAAGACACCCAGGAGCTGACCCTTGAACCCAAACTCCCAGCTCCCTGATGACCACCAGGCTAGGTTCTCACCCCAGTGAGATGACACATTTAATGTCAAATGTGTATGAATAATTACAGAAATATTAACAGGAAGGAAAGGAGAGAGATGGACACAGTGGAAGAGTCCATCTGCTCTGGAGCAGTTAGCAGGACAATCGAAATGCATTATGCCTGGGTCCTTCTCAGATATTTCTCCAGGAGTAACAAATATAATCTGGCTACATTTGACAGAAAGAGCCTAGATTCACAGCAACTTTGGAGGCCTCTATGCACGCACACAGCTTCCACAGCGTACAAGGCATTTGGAAAATAAAGGCTGAAGCAGCAGAGGCAGGGTGAGAACCTACAGCGCTTCTCAGACCCTTATGCCTCCCACACAGAGAACCAGCCCTGGAGTACATGAGCCACCACAAACTAGCCATAAACCCAGGAGGTGGAGAAGGACAGAGCTGTCATGCAAAGTGCTACCACAGGGAACGTCCCTTGGTTGCAAGGGCAGCTCCCCTCCCCTCACTCAGCTGCCATGTGCTACCAGCCTGTATCTAACTCATTAAAAGTCAATCATTCAGATTAAAATAAAGAGTCAAGCTGCAAATATCAACCCTCCCAAATGGAGACCAGTTACAAGCACAGCTGATCAAGCCACACACACGAACATCACAAGGTAGACCGATACCCCAGTAAGGGAAAGGGACACAGGTAAAGCAGTCTGCTGTGCCGAGCTCTCCGGTCACCATTCCTTCAGCAGGTGCTGAAGATACACCACTCTTCTCCAGAAGTGTTCAAAAGCTTTGTGGAAGAGGGTCAGGAAAATACCCCTCACCAGCACCATGCCTGCTACTTAATCTTATTCATACAAAAAGATCAAACCAAGCTTCCAGCTGCTGTTTGCCTTCAGTGCTATAACTCATTATAAAGGTATCACTGGCAGCATTTCAATGCCATTTGGTTTTCCCTTGCTGCCGCTTCAGTGGTAGGAACTGCCGTTGTATTTGGATATTTGCATGCGGGGAAGCAGGGGAAAAGGGCTTTCTTCAGTTGCAGACCTCTTGCAGGATTTTGTTTGCATACTCATTTTATGTGCAAAAGCATACAGTTAGACTTTCTTTGCAAAGCCCTCTCTCGGAAAGCCAATATGTGTATTTAAACTAAGTGATAATGTGTCCCTTTAATACAGCTTTTATTGTTCAAACAAATATTATTTTAAGCAAAGTGAATTCAGTAAGGATTCTGAAGGTGAAACAACAGGAACCGAGGAAAAAGAGAAGGCAGAGGGGAAGACAGTGGGGACAATGGAACAAAGACTCCCCACCACCAGGCCCTTATCTCTAAAGCCAAGTGAGATCCTGAACACTAGCTCTATTTATGTCCCTTCCTTCTAGCTGTACTTTTTAAGGCCACCAGAAAAGTTAGGGAACAAATGTAGGTGACAAAGGCATGGAGAAAAGATTTCAACCAGTGTAATGCAATTAAGGAGCAGAAAAGAAAAATTCCTCTTATCCCAACACAACAATCCTGCAGGAAAGCAAAGGATGGGAAAAGAAAACACCGAACAACTCTTGCCAGCTACCTCCAATTCACTTTGAGACAGCAAGTCACGAGAGCAACAGGCCTGCCATCGCTAGGAGTGGATACTCAACTAGTATCACATACCAGATAAAACAGTCAAAAACTTTTGGGGTAGGGAAGGTTGGTCTTCCCATTATTCCACACTGACCCATAAAAGCAGAGGCATGACTTGATGAGAGTTGAGATATAGTTCAAGTATAAGAATTATCCCATTCTGAAATAGTCAGAATCATAATCTAAGTCCTCCAGAGTAGTGGGGTTTAAAACCAAAGCACCCAGACACTTTTCAAGCCCAGAGAAATGAGGAATCCCCCTGCAGAAGCCACCATCTCAGGGAATAGATCCAGAAAGCCCTGACTACAGAGCTTGGCCTCTGTGGTAGCATGTTACCTAGCTAGCCCGAGTCCAGAGGCACTACACTCCGGTTGTACAAAGCAAGCATCCTATTGCTTTATGAAGCAGGTTCACACTCGAGGATTTTCTGTGCTTTGATGACAGATCTGCCGTCGGATTCTCCAACAGCAGCTCGCCGAAGGCAGCTCAGGGGCTGCCTGAGAGAGTGGCAGCAGCTCAGTGACCACAGCAACCAGCCATCAATGAAAAGATGCTCACCAATGCATCGACATGGAAACGGCCACAAAACTAAAGAAGTTTCGAGTCAAAATTTAATGGTGATGGGGGGGAAAAACAAACAAACAACAGATGTCCATGAAAACCTGTAAACTACTAAGACAGGATACCACAAAAAGGGAAGTTGCCTATCTATGCCCTCCCTTCACATCCAGACGGAAACGCCTCCCTGAAATCACCAGCTTCATCTTCAAAACACCTGTCCAAGGCTGACAAATGGCACCACCTTCCACTCACAAGAAGTAGTCCAGGAGAAACTAACAGACCTGGCCTTGTTTTCATGGTTTGTTTTAGGGCTTTTTTTTTTTTTTTAAAAAAACGTATTTGGCTTACACTGAAGTCTTTAAAAAAAAAAGTCATAAAGAAAGACTGACAGCAACAGGATCCAAGCCATTACATGCAGCATTTCAGGCCAGCATTTTCACCAGAGCAACAGCTCATCTGGATTTAACTCCCTTGCCTTAGAATTCAAATGCTATCTACATGAGTAGCACAAGCCGAGCCAAAAATTGTAGCCAGGAAAGCGAATCCTCTAAGATTTCCCCCCACCCTGCTTCTAACTTCTGTTTTTGCAGAGGATCTGAAGAAACACAACCATTCCTTCCAGCCCAGACAGTAGCAGAGGCTGGAGTCAGAGTCTGGCCACCAGCTTTTGCTGGTGGATCACAGGCATGACTGCCTACTCATGCCCTCGTAGCTGCATCGCTTCCTTCTGGGCTAATGAGTAAGAAGTCGCCTGCGTCAGCAAGGGGAGCAGGTGTAACAAAGCACATGCAAGAAGTAAGCCCTTATATCAACAAAATTCCAATCAGCCAAATATGCCTCGAAAAATAATTGCAATGACTTTAACTGGATACGACAAAAAGGGAGAAATAAAATACAGGAAAAATCAGAAGAGTCAGTTCAGCAAATGAGCCACTTAATTACAAGCTATCACCCACCCTACGCCACCCTAGGGTTTGGGCTCCAGCCCCAGTGTTACCCACAGCCGTTTCCCCACAGGCAATGGCAACGCTCACAGAGCATCCAGGACCTTAAAAAAAGTGTATAGGAGTACATATGCAAAAGCTACATTAAATCCTCCTGTTTCTTGCAACGGGGGTGCTAAGACTAGCCCCCTTTTACGTGACCCCGGAATTACAGCTATGGCCCTCTGGGAGACGTATAACCCTGTTCAGGCAAGGGTTCCGCCTGGCAGGGACAGCAGTTCTCACTTGCTCTTCCAATCCCTCATTTTCAACAGCAACAATGTCACGGGTATTATCATGAGGCCAATGAAAGGGAGAAATATTCTCACTCCTAGAATTTACACACCATCAACAGCATCCATTTCTTTTCTCTCTCTTCTTTTTTTAAATCTAGCAATAGCTAGACACATTTTCTCATTTCCCTGTCTACCTCACCAAGCATATCACAGATCCTAGTACTTTTTAGCACCTTCCCCTGCTTCCTCCTTCTGCGAAGCTTTTACTTAGGCCTAGCAAGCAAAAAGCTCATACGGTGGTTTCCTTCCCCCACCGTCCTCGCTTACTACTTCCTCTAGTCTTGCTTTGAGACAATCAAATGCAATTCTTAAATTAAAAACTGTTTATTAAGAATTAATTCTGGTGGAGCTTTCCAGCATGCTGACCACGACTCAAGGAAAGAAAGTTTGCGACGCCGTGATGCAGGGTTCACTCCTCAATTTTATTTACTGCTCTTTTAAGTGTCTGTACAAAATGCCCTGCTGACCCATCTGAAGCTGAGTGATAAGCAGCTGATCTACTGTGTTCTACCGAATGTCTCTTATCTAAACCAATCTCCTTAAGCAAGCCATATGCTGCAAACATACTTTGAAATGTCTCCATAATAATCTGAGAAGCAGAACTGTTTGTCAAATAGCACACACACTACTGCTGGCCACTTGGAATAACCATCAGCCACAAGTAGGTACATATGCTCATTGTGATCTGCAAAAATCAGCATGGCATCTTTGCCAAGGCTTAGCAAATGCCAGTCATTTCTAGTTTCGACAACTACCGTTCACTTTGCCTAATTTCTCCTTTTACATAGAGTTTCAAGCCTGATTACCAACCATGAATATGTAACAAACTGCTCCTTTCAATTTGTTGTGGTGATATTCATGCCTTTCACCCAACATCCCAACATGAAAGATTTATGGTATTAATCATGCACATCATAGTAAACAGTCATTCTCTACTGTCGATTGCATTTTTCTGCTGGAATAAGGATGAAAGTCTCGAGCTGCTTATCATTTGACCAGCCAGAAAACAAACTAATACTGTGCTATTTTAACCAAAGCTGAAGCTTAGTTTCTATGGGTAACATCTTCAGATGCAGCTACGTGGTTCAGGAGCTTGACTATCCCATTTTGAAAAACAATTTAGAAACTTAATCACAGCTAAATGCAGGGCTTGACTATGCAAGGAGTTATTCAGGAATAGCTTTTCAAAATTAAAGATTAATTCTAGACCTGTTGTCTAGAGGCTCTCTCTCACATCAGCAAGCTGCGTTAAGCCAGCTTGCATTCCTGCATTGCTTGAAAGATACCACAGAGCAAGAACAACCCCAGCATTTGTACTGCTGGAGTTAGCAGCTACTGGATTGCGGTAGCTAAGCTGCTGCAGCTGTCAAGCTTCAAACTGCACCCCACAATAAACCAGGTAGTTGGGTTTGTAGGATCACTACCTGGTTGCACAGCCAGGAGTTGAGTATATTTGTTTGCGCTGCAATCCAAAAGGAAACATGAACCTGGTGTAGGTGCCCCACAACTTACTTATCACGGAGCCAAGTGCAGTATGTCGCTGCCAGGTGATCCCAGGTGCAGGGGACTCAGCACACACCGCAAAGCCCACTCAGGACGTTGCATAAATGGTTGGAGCACAGGCCAGGCTGAGTTCCACGCTGTTACAGCTGTACTGTGATCAATAACCAAAACAGCTAATTTAAAGCTAGCTCAAGAGCGCACCCACAAGTTACAGTTCTACTTTTGCATAGGCATAGTGTACGTGCACTTTAAGTCAATTTGTTTGCAAAAACATTCCCCTAATCCAACTGTCTCATAGCACTGGAAAGCGCTTGTATTCTTATCCAGTTCCCAAGTATTCCTTATTTGTAGAGGTACAGGGAATAGCAAGGTGCCATCTTTCACTACACCTTAAAATGGGGATCTGCCCAACACGCAGCTAACACCACTGCCCACTTCTGAGTTCCAATTTCCAGAGATAAGGGGGTCTTCTTATTCAGCAATTATATGATGACTGATCAAGACAAACTCCTTCTCAAACACATACTTGTGAATTTTAATTGCTTTAAAAATCTCTTTCCAAAAAAAAAAAAAAAAA
>NW_008795857.1:3271995-3274899 GCF_000699145.1 Aptenodytes forsteri | reverse complement strand
TAATTGTTTTAAAAACTCTTTTCAAAAAAAAAAAAAAAAAAAAAATCAACCAACCAAAAATCACTGACATTAATTCCTTTCGGCCTTCGTTAGCATTTGGGAAACAAACACTAGAGATTTCTTCTTCCTATCTTCATACTTGTAAGAAAAATAAGAATATGGCTTAGCACATACTTAGAATAACAAACATGTTGGAATATTCAGACTTTCCTTTTGCTTCTTCAAAAGCTGTGCTCTGCTCTGGCATCCAGAATCCCTGATTCTGAGAAAACTGGATCAGAACCTGTTTTCAATGGCTTATTCCTTCTTATCGAGGATGTATTTACCTTGGATCTACCAGCCACAGGGATTGCACTTAATACCAGCTGCACTTTACCAGAGAGAAAAGTATGGTTAAAACTTTGCTGATGTTCGATTCTCCATTCTGCCATGGGCAAATCACTTAATCTCCATCTCATTTCCCCACATGCAGAACGGAATGACTGTAGGCAACAGAAGCATTGTAAAGGTGGAAGTTCATAGGTGTTACAGTCATGGGAAACACATAAACCCACAAGAAATCCTACTTGTGCACTCTGAGAGGGATTTTCAGGGTCTAACAACTACAGTGGAAAAACCCCACACCAGTTAAGTTTTCTTAACACCCCAGCTGGATTCACTTGACTGGCAGGCAAGTTTAGTCTCCCATCTCCAGCTGGCTCTTGCTGCTCAGGTTACTTTTGCCAGCCTCAATTTCTCACACTTTCACTATTTTGAGGGATGATCTGAGTCAGAATAATCCATTTATTTAACTTAGCGAGAGACAGTCATTCTTCACTCTAATTCTACAAATGCCTTTTTCCACCGTGCAAGGCATGCAACAAGCACCAGAAGGTGAAATGGCATTTGTGAGCAAAAGCCATTTTGCCACGTTTCTCAAACATCTGTCTAAATCCCATCTTTGTGTGCCTTTGTGATGAAATAAAAAGGAAAAACAAGAGATGCACAAGATTCCCATCCACATTTATTTTAAAACACTTTATGCCAATTAGTGAAGGACCATTTCCTTCTGAAACAGGAGCAGCAACAGCAAGCAGCTACTCTTGTATTAAACGTCCACCTGCAGACATCCTAAAGCCTTTCTCACAGCTTGACTTTAGCTTTCAACATTATGTCAGTTCTTCTTTAGGTGACATTTGCTAATTTGTCTTTAGAAACTGCTGTTCTTACGGCACCTTTGTCAATTGCTATCCTCACCCTGCCATCATTTACATCTACACGAACCCAGCAAAAGTATCTGCACACCATTTGTCGTACACTACAGCTCACAGCAGAGAGAAACCACAAGCCAGCACGTCACAGCCGGATGGATTTTTAGTTACATCAGTGATATCTCCCCTACGAAAGCTAAAGCAAAGGGACAACAGCCAACACCACATCCACGAGCGATTTGCAGCACGAGTGAAAGGAGCAACAAGAAAGCAAGAGGCTGGCCAGATTGACAAAAGCTGCTTGAGATTCTTGCTCGCCGCCGTGCTGCACCCTCTCCCTGGAGGTCTGCAGCCCAGCACAGAGCTGTGACCGGCTCACAGAGCAGTGCTGGTGACTCCAAATCACCAGGCCACTCCAGCACCACGGCTGTCCCCAACGGGCTGTCCTGCCTTATTTGCAACCACTGAAATACATAGCTGTGTCTACGCTGCTGTTCATTACCAGCACGATACTAAGAACACAGAGTGCTTCACAGAAGCATACAAAGGGAGCATCCTTCTCAGAAGAGTTTAAACATTACTAGACCATAAAGCTCTCTGTAGATTTTGAGAATACAGTCACACAAGCACACACTGGAGTAACCATATTGCCTAGTCTAGAAGAACAAGTAGAAAATTTAAAAGAACTAAGCATTTATATTCAGCTGTCTCTCTCTCTAGTTCCCTGGTTAACTTCAGGCATCTCCCTTGGCCAACCATGGACCAGAGTATTTGGGCATTAAAACTAAAGGTATTACTAATACCTTTATATAGCCCAGGTCAGAAGCTGACCTGGGATTCAGCACGGCCAATGCACTGGTGCAAAGAGCTCCCTGTAGGCAGCCACAACGCTCAGAAGACAATGTTGCACTAAGCTAGGGCCCCTAAGTCATGTTTTCCAAAGCACTACCATCAATCAAGTACCTCTGCTGTGGCACCCTCAGCTCTGCTGCCTCACGGAGCCAAGGAGATATATCGCAGCAGTAATGCCCTCACCCGAACACTTTAGAGGCCCTGATAGCCAGCCGCCACCTTGCTGTCTTCTTTTCACCTCCTGCCAGAGCAAGGCCATGCATGAGGATCCCTTTTCCCTCATATCTGTTCAGATTCCTTTAACTCCTTTAATCCTACCTTCTCTTTCTGAGAACCAAAACCAAACAAACAAACCCCCAAACAAACAAAAACAATAATCCCAAAAAACCACAACCACACAGATATGTGAAGGAGAAAGAAATGGAGACTATGGTTGAAGAGCTAATTAAGGATTTAAGAGGCCTGCACTCACTTTATTGTATGATCTTTTATGGGAAACGGATAACAAGATGCTCCTGGAAGGAAAGAATAAATAGCACTTTCCCATTCCACGAGAGTATTACCAAGGCGGGGGTGGGGTGAATAAAAAAAAGGATCACGAACTGCTTGGGTACAATGTGACAGAGCTTCGGAGCCTAAAACAAACCAGAGAGAGATGCAAAGCAGCATGCAGCCAGCACCAAAAACCTGGCAGCAGCAGCAGCAGCTCAATCCCGGGCGCCCACTCCCGCCGACTTCGGCCTCGCTCCCACCCTCGGGAAGACGCCGGGAAGATGGACAGGCGGGGGTTCCTCCAAGTCCACCAAGGCGGCAACGGAGAGGAGGAGCTGCCTCCGGGCGTTACTCGGCGCTCAGCCGACGC
>NW_008795857.1:3265668-3271736 GCF_000699145.1 Aptenodytes forsteri | reverse complement strand
CCCCCCCGCCGCCGGGGAAAGGGGCGCACCCCCGGGCACCCCCCCGGGGGAAGGGGCGGTGCAACGCCTCCCTCTGCCGGGCAGCGGCGGAGCGGCACGGCCCCCCAGCCCAGATGTGCTCCCCAGCCACAGCTGGAGAGGAGCCCGCAGGCAGGACGGTGAAGGAGGGCCAGCTTCGTTCCCATTTCCCTTGGGCGGGAGGGAAAGCAGGAGTCGCCTGCAGCCGGCCTGTTGCACCTGGGCAGAAGTCAGGAAAACAAGCAGGGAGTCAAAGCCTTCTGTCCAAGAAACACCTGACACAGGGCTTGAAAACGCTCTGCCTCCCAACAAGTCCTGTCCCAGCTAACCTGTTGGTAACAGCCCTTCTCTGACTTAACTTTTGTTGAGCCAAGATCAGCTGATGCCCGGGATCTCCCTTTCCTGGCTCTTTGATGCAGTGCTTTTGATCATCAGCTCCATGGGTTATCACACATTTAATTTCTTCTTTTAAAAACTGAGCAAGTGCTTGGCTATAAAAGCAAACCTCTGTTGTTCCTTCAATCCCTTCCCCCAAATAAAGGGCAGATGAAAGCTTTTTTCTTTTCAAAGCAAGTACTTTGGATCCTAACAGAGTAGAGATCTCACCAGTTAAACATGGGCACAGAGACATAAAACACATGCACTCTCCTCTCCCACTTTTTCACAGCACATCACTCTGGTGGATCCTGGAGGCCCTGCCAGTTCTGCATTCGGCTGTGCAGTGCCAGTGCTATAACGCTCCCCCTTCCTCCACAAGCCTGGGGGGGGACATTGGCACGTTTTCCCCTTCTGAATTTAAACCTGTGCAACACCAGCAGCTGATGACTGGCAAAAGGTGGCTGGGACACGGGCACTTGATGCGTTCACCTTGACTGCTTGAGAGCAGAAATGGTCTCAAAGTTTTCTTAATAGTTTCAGTCTACCTGGCTACCAGGTATAGCCTAAAGAAACCCGCATTGTACTACCAGATGCAGGTACCTCCAGCATCTCTGAGCACAAACCAACATTTTCCACTGTCTCTTGCCTGGAAGGAGCCCATCACAAGCTGAACACTCATCTTCCCCACAGCAAAATGCAGCCCCCTCTGAGGACACAACACAGCAACCCCTCTGCACATAAAATACCAACATCTCACCTACCCTGATGAGAACTTCACCAGTGAACCGTCTCTCCAGAGCTACACAGGCAAACCAGTTGACTGTGGACCTACCTTATGCTGGCTAAAGAAACCTTTTGCAGGTGGGGATCAGGACATTTCCACAAACGGAGTTAAGAAACACCCTCCACCCCAAGCAGTCTTTCACTAATAGAAATTCGTATCTCTATTGCTTTTGCCAGCCCACTGGCCTTGGGCAGAATGCAATTTTTCCCCACCCCTCAACTCTGCCCTCCTCATGAGAAGCCGTAGCCACACAGGCAAGGCTCTTAAGCGTAGACTATGCTTAATGAACCAAGAGAGCACAGTATGTGTGGAGGGAGGGACTGGAAGCCTGAAACTGCACTGTTCAAGAAAGCAGAATAGCAGCAACTCTAGTCAAAACACAGGCAAAACAGTAGGGCTTCTGGTTGATAGGAAGTGTCACAAGATCTCTGAGTTTCCAGCATGGAAGTCACTTTGTCTTGTTACTTAAAAATAAGAACAGCAGCCTCAGCAGCACAGCATCCCTTACTGCCACTGCTGAATTGCTGTCTTGACTACTGAACCTCCAAGGCCATCTTCTGCTGCATCTTCCACTTATTGAGAGCCACTTACTATATCTCCCTCCCCTATCTCTTAAGCTCATCTGAAATACATATATATATATTTCAAAAAAATCCAGTGCAAACCTGACACGGTGATAATTTTAAAAGCTATGCTGCTCATGTCAAATTATTCAACATCTGTCTTCATGTTCCCACAAAAATTAGCATAGGATGGTGGTTTCTGATGACACCTATAGTGAAATATTTTGACTTGTACCAGCAAGTTGCAAACAACCTGTCAAGAGGATAATGTCAGTTTTCTAGTTCTGCATATTAAAGCCAATTGAGGGCTTATCTGGTGTGTGAAGCTACTGACCTGACCTAAAAACAGAGGCTCTGGTGTCACAGGAGGGTGAATTTGACACACTACAGCTGGAGAACAGCACGGCACACTGAAGCACAGGGCTGGACAGATTTAATGCCTTGACCTTAAAGAGCTGCTAAAGAACTATGCAAATCTTGGACAAACCCGGTCCTTAGGTGAGACTATTTCTATAGCCCTCCAGTTACAAAACTCATTCCTGGAACCAAAAGGCTACAGCCCAAGCCACCATAGATTTAAGGGCTGGACAACGAGGAGAAATGGCTGAGCACAAAGGATCTGTGTACATGTGTGTATACACACACACACATATAAATATATATATGTAGTTTGGAGGACCATGGTGCTCATACCTTGCATTTTCCAAACAGAATCAGCCAAGAAATGGCTCACAGGAGCCAGCTCCACCGCCACTTTAGCCAGCGATCTGCTCACCCATTTCTGCAGGACACAGGGTGCACTGGGATAACAGCAAGATAGCTGAAGAGCTCCTCGTCTGGTCTCCTGTTCCTGCTGGCAAAACAGCTATAGGCAGAGGCAGGGGAGAGGGACCGACGCAGGTCACCAGGCTCAAGGTTAACATTAGAGCGTGTCTGTGCCCCCAGAAACTGGCAGCAAAAGACAGGCGCACACAACAGGTTGCAAGAGGGTGTGAGGCATCCTGCACTGAAAACTCTAGGAAAAGAAGCTTTTACTTTACAGGTAAAAGGAGCAGGAAACAAATCATGTCATGTGTACATTAAATAAAAAAGCGCAGATGTTTATGGACTAAGCCCAGGATATGTTTTACCATGATACTCCTCCATCACAGACGCAAGAAAACATTCTTCCACTAGACTTTCTGGCTGCCCATAGTGGCATCTCATGGGTGACTCAGTGTGATGGTGTCTCTTTAAAGAAAGAGCTTTGCTGGGTCATTTATTCCCCACCTCAGAGGCCAGGGCAGGACTACTTCTACCGCAAGTGCTTCACCCCCCACCAATTTCAAGCGCCTAAAGTACTGCAGCCCATCCAGCCCCTCTGATCACGGTGCCAGGCAGCTTTCCCTGCTGCCCAGCCTAACCCTTCCTTTTATTCCCTTTCCATCACCTTGCTGTAGCCCCTCATCACACACTGCAATGACCATTCCTGAAATGCCTTTTCTGCAGATGAATTATGAGAGGCGGGGGACAAAACATCCCACTATTTTATTCAGCCTGAAAGGCTGATGATGATGATCAGCTGGACTGTGCTAGTTGCAAGACAACTCAGAAGAAGTGTTAATTATATACTGCACATGGAGTAAGCGGAGCAGCAGCCCTGTGCACGCTCTGAACCAGAGCTACGCAAGTCCCAAAGTCTGCAAGGCTGACTAGGAAGCAAGAGGCGTACTCCTCCCTTTGGAAACACTCCCTGTTCTCCCCTATCAGTCTAATTTACAGTCTTTAAGTGTTTGTAACTCCAAGCCTGGAAGGGCAAGTCCCCTTTCTCCTTATCTCTTCCTCCCTCCCCCAAATTCTGACATTTACTAGAGATCTATTACAGCTTGCTCCCCATCTTGACCAGCAGCATTAATGCACCAGGACTGAAAGGCACATGCAGTTTGGGAAATGGGGTACCACAAAAGGCTAATAAAAGTTGCCTCTTGGCAGTCTGCTGAACTGCCTTCCATATCAGGCCAGCCTTGTCTTATTGCAACAAACAAGGCTGAAAGGATGGGATCAACTAATGAGAAGAGGGTTTCAGACACACTTCAGTCATTACAACAAATGCCAATTTATATAACAAGCCTCTTCAGGTAGCAGGCTAAAAGCACCTTGACTCCTAATTAGATTGTACCTCCATTGCAAATGCTGCTTTCCCAGAAACCCCCTTACACACATTTTATTTATACCATTCATCTCAATAAACCTCTCCAACAACTCCGCTCTCCTAGACAGAGGTCTTTTGTTCGCATCCATGTGGGTGTATTATTTAAAGGGTACATCACATGGATACTTTATCTCATTTAATCTGATTTAATCTCAGCAGATTTACTAAAGTAAAATATATTTATAGACCCATAAGGATGCCTCTCCCCAACTCCATAAATAAATATTAAAAACAGAAAAACAGATCTGAAACATGACACTTGAGTTCCCATAATTTCTACATTAAGTGCCACACGAGACCGACATTCACAACACAGAACGCTCAAGTACAGATTAAAGCTAAGGCGAGAGACTAACATTTAGGACAAGCCGAAGTGGAGGGGGGCAGTAGGACTAGTTTCTAATCCTGCTTTATCTATCCTTGCAAATATACCAGTGTCAATCCAGCTCTGCTTGAGCCATCAATAACAACAATCTCGCATCCAAACAAACAGTGCTGGCTGCACAAGGCATGAAATCAGCGCAGGGTAGTGGACTGAAGGCAGGATTGAGAAAGACAATATGAAAACTATTAGTCACCGTAGAAGTTTGCAGCGTGCTGATTCCACGAGACACTGCTCTGGGCTGCACTCAGAGACAGCTGCGTATTAAGGCTCCTGACGGTCTCAACAGATAGTTTGAAGAGGCAGGGGAGGGGAGAGGAGGGAAGAGACTGGATTTCTCCTTTGTGTAGTTAAGTAAGAGAATAGATAGAAGTAGTGTACCATTTTGGCTTAAAAGGATGCCTTCATCTTACTGCATGTCTATATCTGTGCTTTCTTTTGTACACAGCTTCTCCAATCTCTCTCTGAGAGAAAAAGACAAAAACACCAGTAAGTTATTCTGAAGATCTAATTTAGCAGCAACTCTATCAAATGCAATTTCACTGAAGTGGATGAAAAAATACAACAGGCAAGCTTCTAAGGCACATTTAAACAAAACCAGTTTTAAGCTCTGTCCCTCTTACTACGATCCTGAGCAGAGAGGCCATTCTACGGCAAGTGACAGCTACTCAGCAGCAAGCACACTAAAACAAAATAAATAAAGTTCAGCTAGAAGCAGATTACTTGTTTGAAAGGATTAAATAACCTGCCCTGACCAGGTTTCTGCACCACAAACTCATCCTACTCCTCATCTTTCTAGCCTTCAGAGGGTCCTGCAGTTTTCCTCTGGACATGCAGAGTGGGAGAAAACACATATACTGGGAAGAAGAAAGAAAAAAGAAAGGAAGCTAAACACCCTCTATTTAAAATGGCTATTTTACAAAACGGACCCAAACTCAAATTAACATCCCAGCCCTCAAGGAGAAAGGCGGAATTGTTTCCATTAAAGAAACAGATCATTAAAAAGTGACCTACAAAGACTTACCCATAGTCAGCGAGACTGAACTGATCTTTGCCAGAGCTCACACAAGAGACTGGCTGCGTGCTGTTAAAAAAAGGGGGAGCGGGGGGGCTGGATTCTCTCACTGGGGTCTCTCTTCAGAGCTCAGAGAGTTTGGCTTGTTAGAGGCAGAGGCATGCCTTCCAGAAGGACTTTACAGCAACGCACAACTGAGTCGTAAGCCAAGATAAAGCTGGCTTGTTATGAGAGGCAAGTCTTGTGGGTTGCTTTTATTTATTTTTTCCCAGTATATTGGAAATGCAGATCTTGTAAAGCAAGAATTAAGAGAGGGCTGGGAGAGGGAAAGGGGGGCTGCGCGGCTAGCTAAAGTAAATCCCGGCTGTTCTCTCAACCCAGGGCTTGTGCTCAGCGGGGGCGCTGGGTGCCATCCCGAGCCTCTTGCCCCCTGCCCTCCTCTCTGCCCTCGGAAGCTGAAGGGCAGCGGGAGCCAGAACTCTCAGGGGGACACCCGAGCTTGCCATTTGCCGCCTTGCCTGCAAACAAGGAGGGGAAGTAAGCACCGTAACTGCAAAAATAATAATAAAAAATAATAATAATGGAAGAGAAAAAAAATCAAGCAGCTCGACACCAGCTCTGCCACAGACCACCCCCCACCCATCCCCTCGGTCTTAAGAAGAAAATCAGCAGCAAAGTCCATTAGGGTGCAAAAGCACCTCACCCCCTCGCCGCCCCGGGAGGGGAGGGAGCCCGGC
>NW_008795857.1:3264810-3265258 GCF_000699145.1 Aptenodytes forsteri | reverse complement strand
CCGTCTCGGCGGACTCGTAAATCGGAGGCGGCCAGGGGTTACGGCGAGGAATTATGAAGTAGCTACAGGCGCTCGGAAGCCCTATTGCTGCATAAATCTCTCCGCTCAGGCTGCGACGAGCTTCGCCGGCATCATTTACTTTCTCCTGCAGGTGCTTTTTAACTTTGATCCCATCGCCGCCGTCTGCGCCCTCGCCTCCCCCCTCCCTCCCAAACAGCGACCGCGACAACGTCTCTTACCGTAAACCCCTTGTCCCCTGCTGTACACCGGCACCAGAGACAGGAATAAAAACCAGATCATCTCCATCTTCAAGGCAGAGCCTTCATCGCCGGCGAAGAAAAGCAGCCAAAACAGCCCAGGCAGCATCCGGCGGGGGAGCGAGGAGCAGGCGAAAGCCTCCCGAAACGCCGCCCCATACGCCCCGCTCCGCGCCGGGCACCGGCGCCCC
>NW_008795857.1:3264193-3264606 GCF_000699145.1 Aptenodytes forsteri | reverse complement strand
CGCTGGGGGTTCGGGGAAAGGCCGGCCCGGGGGCCCCGGGCCGGCGCCGGGCAGGGGCAGGGCTCGGGCCAGACCAGCGCTGCCCCCAGCCCCTGCGGGAAAGGGGGTTTCTTTGTTCGGCGGGAGCCGCCGAGCGCTACCCGAAGTGCTGCCAACTGGGGCCAACTTGGGAGAGTCCTCGCCCTCCCTCCTCCCGACGAGACTCTGGCCGCAGCCCCGGGAGCGAACGGGGGGAAGGAGAAGGAGGTGGAGAAAAAGGGGGGGGTAGGGTGGGAGCCAGCTGCTGAAAGGCGGAGGGAGGGATAGGTGATGCTCTCTTCTCTTTTCCAGATCTTCTGGGGAGGGGATTGTTGTAATTAATCAAATCCAGGAAGGATTTTTTTTTTTTTTTTTAAAGGGGCCCCAAAAAGCCC
>NW_008795857.1:3263652-3264166 GCF_000699145.1 Aptenodytes forsteri | reverse complement strand
AAACCCGGGTGGGTTTTTTTTTTTTTTTTTAAAGCGGCTCCTAAGAGCTCCCCCAGCTGCACTGCATCGCCCCAGCCAGCCTGAAGGGAGAAGCAACCGAGGAGCAGACAGACCACGCACCCTCACTCCGCCTGCGGCTCAGCCCGGCTCTCCTCGCCTCCTCCCCAGCCTGCCAGGTCCTTCTCCCTTCAAAAACTTTCCCTGATGTTGTGTGCCGGGCTCGGGCGGGTGCTTCGCCTCCGCTGCTTGCCTGCTCCGCCCGCCTCGCAGATGATACGCAGCTGTAGAGAGGTCTGTGTCGCTCTCCCTCGACGGCTGCCGGAGCTCCTGGTGGGAACTAACAGGGGCTGCAGCTGGAAGGGAGCCGATGAGGAGGGACAAGAAGCTGGAGAAAGTTGGGTTACTCTTGCCAAACGCCGGCTGGAAACCGCTTGGCAGCTCCCTGCCCCACCGCTTTTTTTCTGAAGCGCCAGAATCTCTTGCAAAAGTTGCCGGGAGCGTCACCGCTCCCCAG
>NW_008795857.1:3261912-3263126 GCF_000699145.1 Aptenodytes forsteri | reverse complement strand
TGGGGGGCCCCCCAGCCCGTGGCGTGGCTGCGGGGGTCGGCGGTACCCGTGGGACTGCTGGCCCTGGGCTGTGCTGATGCGGATACATAAAAGCCGGAGCGGGGGAGCTGTGCGGTTCCCCCCGCGCAGAGCCCGGGGCGAGACCTCCGGCCGGGAGGAGGAAGGAGATGCTGCGCGACCGCCCCGGGGCATCATCACCGGCACCGGGGGGCTGCGCCAGCGCCCCGGGAACGCCGGTGCGGAGCCTTGCTTTGCCATCCCTATCTCCAGCTGCTTTGCTAGGGGGATAAAACGCTGCTTCGGGGGAGCCCAGACCCGCTCGCCCCGCGGGGCTCCGGAGCCGACGAGCCCACGCGTGCCTGGCCCGGGATCGTGGCAATGAGCCCAGATCGTAAAGCGGAGCCAGCGCCGTGGAAACCCCTCTTAGCGGGGCGTACTGCTCCCCGGGAGCAGGCGGGCTCCGGCACGCCGCTCTCCCGGCGCTGGCCCCGGTGGCGGGCTGATGCGCCCCGTCCCTTAGCGACACCGCGTCCCCTCCGCCTCTTCCCCGGGGCTGGTCCCTGCGTGCACCTCCCGCCTCGGCCACGTGGGCGGCCCCACGCCGCTCGTGGTGGTCCTCTGCTGCGCACTGCCCCCGAGAGCTCCCGGCCCTGCCCCGCGGCTCTGCGTCCATGTCCGCTCGCCACGGTAGCTAGCGAGAGGTGCTATACCCGAAGGGAAAGCGGATTGAAAGACGTACCCCAGCAGGCAACGAGTCGCCGTGCGAATAAGTCACTCCCTGGATAAAAATGTAATTTCGTAATTTGTAATTTAAAAAAAAAAAAAAATTATTGAGAGATGTGGCCTAGAGAGCGGCTGGCTGCTCAGTCATGTTCTAACAAACGCAATTAATATAGATACAGCCGCTAATTAGTAAGCAGTTATTCCTATTGTAAATGGTGCTCAGCGGGAGAGAAAAGCAATAGCGTGCACCAGGAGGAGAGCGGCGTAAGGACAGGGCAGCTTCACCCCGGTGACCGGCATCCCTGCGTGCAGGAGGCGAGGCAGGCAGATTTCCCGCTGGACCCTATTCCCTCACTTGTCAGGATGTCGCCAGTATAAAACTGCTTTGTTTGGTTTCCGGGTTTTTTTCCCTTTGTATTTTTTTCTTTTTCTTTCTTTTTTTCTTCCCCCCCCCCCGAGCTAGGGAATTTGCCAAAGAAAAACTTGGGGTT
>NW_008795857.1:3249457-3261881 GCF_000699145.1 Aptenodytes forsteri | reverse complement strand
CTTTGTTTGGTTTCCGGGTTTTTTTCCCTTTGTATTTTTTTCTTTTTCTTTCTTTTTTTCTTCCCCCCCCCCCGAGCTAAGGGAACATTTGCCAAGAAACTGCGGGCTTCGCACTCTGAGATGTCCTTTCCAAAGAGGACGGCATGGAGTGGGGCACTTATGAAAGCACCTGATGTGAGCAAGTTTATTTTTTAATACAATAAACCCTTCTCTGAGAAGGATTTAATCCTTCCTGCAGTGGGTGGTGGCAACATTAATAAAGGGCATATAGGTAGAAGGAGGCAGCCAGCACTAGGAGGACAGGCGGAGCAGCCCCTTTGCCAGGGCATGGGGAGAAGCAGGAGCTGACGATGATGAGACAAAGTAAAATTGTCCGCATCTGCATGAAGCAGGCTGAAAGCAACACAAGGAAACGAGACGTTTGCGCATCCAGGAAACTTCATGGTGATAAAAAAACCATGGAGACACGAGTCTTGGTTTTTTCTACTCATAATTTTGAGAGAAGGATATTTATGGGGCATTTTGTAGCCTTTCCATTATTTTTTTTTCTTTAGAGATTCTCATTAGATTGTGGAATAGTGCCTCAGAGTTTGAACAAGTATGAGTTACATATTTGGATAATGAGTATAAAAAAAAAATCCAAAAAATGCGTGCTTCACACCCCTTTTTGTGTTAACATTCAATGCACATACTCAAGTTTCACTGGCACAAATGCTCATGGAAAATGGATTTCAAAGTAAATGGCCAAAGTATGTGAAATAACCCACCTTTCTCTTAGCAAATAAAAGTATTTGTGCCAAAAGTACCTTTGAACTCATTGTCGTGGTTAAACCTCATCCAGTTAGGGAACAGTAAAAAACCATAAAGTGAGACTGTTTGTGAGCAGTCCATTGAATTAAAGGGAAAAATAATTGGATAATAAATAATTAGAAAGAGCTATCATCTGTCCATGGATATTCTGAGGGGAAAAAAATATTGCCAAAACCCAAGTACATAACCGCATTTGCTAAATAAGATAATTAATAATTATTGGTTGAGGCCTAATAAATCATAACATTCATAACTATGGTGTTCCCAATGGGCAACAGCAAGCCAGCACTCCCACACACACTTGCTAAGCAATCTACTTGTCATAAGGAAACCATACCCTGTAGTGATTCTACTTGTCAAAAAGCAAAGATGAGGGATGTCTTTCCTCCCCCCAGGCTATTTCCGCAGAACATATTTGTCCCGTCTTTCTGGCTGGGAGTCAGCGTCTCCGGTCCCTTCTCAAGACCCTACTTGTCAAATGAGTCCCATCTCTTTGAAATATTTATACATTCTACATCACCTATATTTCACAGCTACCTTAAGAGGAAGACAGTCTCTGGGACAGATGTGGTGTTCAAAGAGAGCAAATTGTATATAGCACAATGTCACCAGGCAAGAAACGATTGAAGAACTGTGTGAGGCCAAGGTCCAGCTGCAAGAACATTCATTCTCTTTGTGTCAATGTTTTCATGCTATAGTCTCGTGCAGTCTGTCATCTATTTCTTTTCTGGGATGATGCAGCTATCTGTGGGCCCCAGTGATCTCTTGAGCTTGTGACCTGACATTTCTGTCACCTCTTTCCTGCTTATTTTCTTCTCAGCACCACGTCCAAGAATGTCTCCAGGATCCCTGAAGTTTGATCTCTTTCTCCACTCCCTCCCTACACACATATGGAAGTGAGTACAGCCCAGCTGGAAGCTTTGCTGCAGCATTTCCCTTGCTACGGCTTACTAAAAGGGAGCAGAAATAGAAAGTAAGAAGGGAAAAGGAACACAACAGGGCACCTTAAAGGCAATGGGCAAAGCCAGGGTGACTCCAAATGCTGCAAGAGAGGTGAGAGTTGAGAAGGGGAAAGCCAGAGGACTCTCTAGTGCTGCAGCAGAGATGTTAGCAGGGAGATGGGAAAACAAGGGAATTCTAACTGCAGCACAGGTCTGCATCGAGGAGCTGAGCACACAGGGTTGCTCCTGCGATGCTGCTGTGCCGGGCTGAGCTGGGGCAGGCTCTGCAACAGCGCGGCACAGGGGCAAGGGTCCGACCTGAGGCAGCGAGATAGGGCAACAAGAGAGCCAAAGAGGGGGAACTGGGAAAGGCAGGGGAAAGCCAGTGTGTGTGGGGAGGGGGAGCCCCGTCGGACTGCTATAAACAAACTATGGGCAACAGCACCAAGTACTCTGCAAAGCACGAACTACTGGAAGATGGGAAAGCAGGGCTAAGCTACAATGACAGGATGCAGTCAAACTGTCCACTGTCTGTTTTCTTTCTGTTTAATTGGTCTTCATAGGAAAACTGTAAAAAGAAAATATTAAAAAATGCTAGTTTGTCATTCTGAGGTGCTGGAATCAGCATCTTTTTGGGGAAAAAAATCCCCCTAGCCTGGAACAGTGCTTCCCACCATCCTTAACACTAGGCTGGTGCTGGTCCTGCCCCAGATCCTCCCGGGTATCTCCGGCTTCCAGTATGAAGAATGCCAAGATAGGGCTATAAATCCCAAGGGCTCTGCTTCGCTGTCCTCAGTTCTCCTCATCTCCACTCCAGGGAATACACCAATGCTGTGTTCGCTTTCTTCCCAGATGCATTTTACAGCCCTAGTAGTACCTCTGAGCCTCTTGTGTATTCTCTGCTTTTTTGATTAGCTCTCCTCATCACAGAAAGTGTTTGGTACTGAAAGGAGTGATGAAGAGGGAGTCCATCTCTATTCCTCACCCAAGGTATTCATCCTGCCTGAGCTTTACCACCCTTCCTCCCTGCACTTCCCTGATGCAGCCAGTCCCAGGGCCTTGCTGGGATTTCTGGCAGCTGGTTGCTATTGTATTGGATTTTGCTATTCCTGCCTTTACCCAATTATACTTTGACAAACTTCTGTTTCCTGGTTAAGGCTTATGTGAAAGCCATTGTAATCCCTTGCCCCTGTGATCTCAATGTGTGGCCACTCTTCTTTCCTCAGCTCAAATGCTGACACACACACACACACCCCCCATACCACTTCTTGTGCACTAAACTCACAGGCTTTTAACTCGACATTTTCTACCAATCTCTATGCTTTTTAGCCTATATCTCTAGCTTGCCAGAGATCCTGCTGGTTTTTTGCTCTTGTGCTTTAGGACAGATTGGGGCTGGTATAGGGGTGCAGACAAGTATCTCAGCATCACTGGGAGCATCTTTTTCCTGTTTCACCCTTTCTTTGATCTTTTTTTCCTCTCTGTCTCCTTCTCCTGCATTCATGCTTTCTTCTTGTTTCTACTCTCCCTTTCATGTGTGAAAAGTGAGTTGAAAAAATGTCAAGCTGGTGCTGGTCAAAGGAACTTGTTCTCCCTTTCTTCCACTTCCTTTCATTGCCTCAGCCCCCCTCTCCTAGCACACGTCTCCCAGAGTGCAGTGGAGAGGGATGCTTTTTCACAAAGAGCAGATACAAAGGGTTTGGGCATGATCCTCCCCTGTTTATGCTCTCTGCCACTGCCAGCAAAGGGTGCATCGATTGCGGATCTTGTCAGGGCCAGGCAGATGACCTGAAATGTATGATCTCTGCCCTGCGGTGGAGGTGGTGGTGCTGGGGAGGGTAAGGAGGGTAAAGGAGCTACTCTTGAAGCAGATGCCTTCAGCCAGAGGGTTGTGTTTGAACCAGTTGTCAGCACTCCCAGGAGACTGTGCTACTTGAATTTCCCTTCAGAGGTTTTAAACACAACTCACAGCATGGGGATGATTGATTGATATGAGTCAAAGTAAAATCTACATAGGACAACTCTCAGATGGGACCTTGCTGTTTAGACCTTGGTGGAGACAGCCTTTGGCCACAGACAGCACATTATGTCTCCCATAGCCTGACACGATGAGGAGGCCATCCTGCAGAGTCACTTTTGTGGGAGTGCTCAGGTAAGACTGTGGACTCACATGCCCTGAGACCACTAGTTGGTGAGAAAACACCCCAGCTGGTACCTCCTCACTTCAGTTGCCCAGTGGCCACACTCTTTTTGGGGAAGCTGATCTATCATCAATACATTGACTTAAAATTACACACAAGAAGTTCCTCAGTCCCTGTTTGTCCCCAGACAGAGCCACCCTCACTTCAGGAAGGTAAGCATCTGTGTTTTGGATGTAAAAAGGAGGCTGCAAAGAAAACTATTTTTCCACGAGAATCTCCCCTCACTACTGATCCCGGACCACAAGAACTGGGAGAGATGGTTACAGAAAGATTCAACAGTGCCAGACAGACTGCAGACAAGAGCATGCAATTCAATGCCTGGAGCAGCCCCATTGCTTTCTGGGGAACCATACGTTGTCCGTCAGTGGTGCAGCTCCCCACCAGCCTCTCACTGCAACATGACAACAAAAAAAAATTGAAATTCAAAGCTGTCAGTAGCTTATGTGCACTGCCACCGTCCAAACAGCTTGGGCAGTCAGACCTTTACTGGTATGGGCTTCATTCAACGCAGGAGAATAGGCATGCAGGCCCCAGCTCACCTGGGCATCGCCTGCTGTTTTGGCTGGACATATCTGAGTCAGCCCTGTTCCCAGTGGAGGCTTCCTCCTGCTCTCTTTTTGGCAGCTCTCCAACTGATCGCTATTTCCCTTCACTACCACAAATTCACTCTCCTGGCCTGACCCATCTTCCCTCTGCCCAGATTCCTTCCAGGAGAATTATAAATAAGCACAGCTTCTCCCTGGGTTTGGGAAATCCTGGGGCCAGAGCTCTTGTTGGAAACGTAGTGGCCCCAGTGCACCTATCTCCTCCAGAGGTACTCAAGACTGGACGCGGACACTCAGGTTTTAATTCAAAATAACTTTTATGGCCTGTTTCACTGTCACACCTTGCTCTGCTCGTACCTATAGCCCAGGGTGGCAGGTGAATACATCAGAGGGTTTCCAGGCTTAAGGAGAGAAGGTGAGGAGCTGCCTCACTCGGCAACGCATGTCTCAGTGCCACTGAATTTCCCTGCTTTGGATCTGTAAGATGGTGAGGGCTGAAGGGATAGAGTGCTGCAAGTCTTACCCCCGTGAGGGAGGACTCTCTGAGCTCAGAGAGTCTGGGTCTCTCAGCCCTCGTTTACATTCTCCAGCAGTCTCTGCACAGATACTGCTTGTACATACACTATTTCAGCTCAGTGTTTTGACCCTGTATGACTTTAAGGAAACTTGGATGCCTGAAGTCCAAGTGTCAAGAGAAATGTGGAATGCAAAAAAACCAAGGGTAGTTGGCCCCTCTGACTTAATCCAAAAGCCACTGTCTTCTCGTGACCTAAATCTAGCCCATGCTGCAAAACTAGCCCATAAGGCTCGGCTCCTCTAAGTGAATCTGAGAATGAAGCCTCTACGGTTAACTTGCGCAGAAATAGTTTCCTTGTTGGATGCCACATACAGTCTATGAGGTACCCTTACAAGTTACTGTTGCCTCGTCATTTTCAGGTGGTGTTGACCACTGCTGGAGCACTCTTGACTCAAGAATCCAGTGATTTTTGTCTTTGCATGAACCTGTATGTACACACACACACATATCCTTTCCCCTCCTGTCCAGTGACACAGTACAGCTACATTTTTAACAATCCACCAGTTCAAGTCAAAATATCTTAAGCAATTCTTTGCACAAATCCAGAAGTTGCAAAAGAAATGTGCAAAGAAGAGAAAACGTTTGGAACTGTGCCTGCTGAAAGGATGCTTTAAAACACAACACCCCCCCCCGCAAGGGTTGCTGCTCCCTCCTTACCTTTGGGGTGGGTCTGAACCACAATTCCATGTTGCCTCTGTGCTTAAATATCCTCACATCCTTAAGGCACAGTGATATCCTTGTCTTTCCTCTATAACTTGACCCATTTTAGAAAACCTATGGTGAAAGACTGCGTTTCAATTTACCATGACTATTTATAACACAATTCTCTGGCAAACCAGAGTTAGAAGAGCCATTACTGTAAAACCAAGTAACATGAGATGGTACATACAAGAAATTAACAGAAAAACCCTATTGGGAGGAAATTATAGAAACACCAACCACATTTACTAACTTGTTTTTCATGTGAGCTGCTCTAATCACTTTAGAAAAGCTGGGGCTGCGGCTATCTGGGGACATGATACAGGTGTGCGAGTGCTGTGCAGCTCTGAAGCACTGCTGGTGGAGAGGCACGGTTTACCAGCAGAGCTGTTCCTGCCAGGATCACCCATCTCCCCACTGCTCCCAAGCAAAGCAACAAATGAATCCGCACTCACACAGATGGGTTTTGCTGGCATAGCCGTCTCAGTCATGAATTGCACCCCTGATCAAAAGTGAGTATGAAGGAGCGCTCCCCTGTGTGAGGCGGGGGGGATGAAACACAAAGTCGAGGTGTGACTCACCCAAATTCAGACAGCGAGGCAGAGACATGAGCAGAGCTGGAACAGAGTATTTTCTTCCCTCATTTCTCAGTGCGGCTGCAGACAGACAGCACTGCAACTGAACTGTGTATTTCGATGTATAATTACTTGCTTATTAGCTGGCTAGCTCATCATGCCAAGAAAGTTAGCGGGAATGTGGAGCAAAGACGTTTCTCCTCTCCCTCTCTTTAAGACCAGAAAAGAAACGACAGATCAAACAACCTGCTGGGAACCTCCACCTCCTCCACCCTTTATAGGCTGGCAGAGGTTGAAGTTTGATTTCTCGGTTACATCTAGTCCTCAGAAGAAAGAGAGAAAGGGCTAATCATGCTAGCCTGATACTAGAGCCAGAGCCTCTGATGGCCGTGGCTATTACCGCTTCCAGAGTGACGTGCTGGGCACGTGTGCCTGACGGGTGCCCTCACACTGAGCCGTGAAGATGTTGGGAGCAACCAGCTCTACCACACACCATTGCTCAGTACCTCACAGAGGGGGAGGAGTGTAACATAGAGTGTCAACCTGAGGTAAAGCCAAATACAGGGCCACTGGAGTCAAGATAGGGCTTGGTTTACCTATTGTATAGATGGCACTTTTTTAAAGCTTGAAAACAAAATGCCCTCTATTGCAACCTCCCTCTAGGGGCTCACCAGGTGCTGCAGTATTTTCATGCACATCCCCTCATGTCTCGAGCATTGCACACTCACCCTGTTGGTTTTCAAAGAAGTTTCTCCGTGCAGCTCCCCAGGTGGCTGCGCTCTGGTGAACGGTGAAGTGATTCTCCTTGCTAAGCCAACCCCTGCATCCAAACTTCCCCAGGATAACCAGATGAGGATTTTAAGTAACAGCAGCAGACTTCCCTATTAGCAAAGTCAAGCAGGAAAATTAGTGGAAAATAGCATAATTTTTATATGGACCAAATCAATCATAGATTACGGAGACAGAAGGAAACGCTGCTGGTCTGACCTGTTCTAATCAGAGCGCATTGTGAGGAACAACCTCCAGTCCTGATTTCTGAGAAGCAAGTAATAAACCATTCATTTATATTTCACACAGAGCAGTGACATTTTCCATCAGGATGCACAAGCCGGTATTCTTAAGGAACAATACTCATTTGGGATCAGATTTACAGCTGTTCAGTAGCCCTCAGATTTGCAGGTAAACCACAATATCTGTCTTGCTGGAAGGTTTCATGGCATATGATGCTGGCACTGAGGAATAAATGCCTCTGATTTTCCCCCTCTGATTTTTCCCAGTCTCTGGCATCAGGACTGAGTGAGACAGGAGCCACATCTCCACCTAGCTTCAGGAAGGACTGGGGGAACCAGCAAGATCCAGGAGAGAGGGAGAAGCCGGTGGGAAGCCAGGGCAGGACTGAGTCAGGAATTAATGGGGGCGGGCAGAGAAAGGAGGGGGTGGGAAATGGCCTGGGGGAGGGATGAAAGAGGGACACTGGGGCAGTTTGAAGCACGGGAAGAGAAGCAAGGACTGCTGGACAGATGGTGGGGGCAAGTGGACAACTGAAACTTGGCGAAAGCCAGGATGTAAGCCGGCACTGCTGCAGCATCGCTGGGGCAGGGACTGATGGCCGCGGGCTGGGCTGAAATGGGGTCCTGGGCCATGGGCAGTGCAGGGGGAGGCCCCAGCACAGGGAAGCTAGGCAGGGTCCCCAGGGCCCCGGCAGCTCTGACCCTTCTTTCTGCCCAGTCAGCCCTTATCTTGCTCCATCCCACCTTTTGGCACCCCCTCACTTGCTTCACACCCCACCAGATGCCGGACTTCCCTTACGGTCCTGTCCTTGCAGGGAGCCGGAGTGGTTGGAGGGGCTGAGAGGAAGGTGGGGGAGGAAGAGGGTGAAATGCGCCTCCCTCTGCTTGAGGAGCCGGTCCAGCTGCCCTGGGCATACCTGGTCTTGGGGATAACATGGAGTTTGACCACCTCAGCTGACAGGGGGTGAGCTCATCTCTGCTCCAAACATCCCATGTGAGGTGCCTTGTGTTAAATACTCTTCTTCATTCACCATGTCTGGAAAAAGTACCTCTGAGCCCCTGAAAACAGCAAACATTTTGATGGAAGATGCCTGAGAAAGAATATTTTACAGGAACCAAGAGATGCCTGTCCCTCTGGAAAATGAGCATTGGCCGATCAAGAAATTACCAATAGAAATTTCTCATATTAGCACTTTTTTTTTCCCCTTGCTTGTCTTGGTGGAGAATCACATTTCATTTTCAGACCACAGTTCTACATTTATCATCCCTGATTTAGTAAATTGCCTCTTGCAGAAGCAGTGTCTAACCTACCTTTATTTAAGACTTTGCAGGATAATGTGTTTATGTTGGACTCAGAGAGGGTCACAAAAAAAGTGGCAGATGCTGCAAACGTATTGAAATGGAGGTAATGTAAATTATTTTAGATTCAAAATATTCCTCCTCAAGTAACTTAACACTTTCAGAAAATATTGTATTGTCAGTGAGATTTAAATCTAAAATCTTGAAGCAAGAGGAACTTTATTGTCTTTCTCCTTCTTTATTTTTTCTTAACAGGGATCAAAATCAACCTTTCAATAAGTCTCTCTTTGTAGTCAAAATGGAAGGAGGTGAAGATACCTCCATAATCAGACTTGGCTCAAGGCTTATCAGCAGGGTAGGCAAAATTTAATTTTGCCGCCCAAGGATTTTCTCTTCACCCTTGGGCAGGCAAAATTCAGCTGCGTGGCAGCAGCAGAGTGGGTCCCTCCCAGGATGTGTTTCTCCTTTTCTGCCCCCTTGATACCGCACAGCTCAGGGAGAAAGGCTGGACAGTCGGCTTGTGCCTGCTGCAGCTACGGCCATCCCCACCTCTTCCAGCCCAGGCAAACCGGGCTGCTGGTTGCCCCTGGCAGGCTCCCACCTTTGGCAGCCGACAGCTTTGCCCGTGCTTGAAACCAGCCCTGCCTGTAATGAGGCAGAGAAACTCGCATCTGCAAAGCTGAGCCTGGAATCATTATCTTATAGCTGCAAATGTAGCCTCCCACTTAAATTAAAGGATGCAGATAATTGGGTTATCTTGTATAAAACAAAATCTTCTGCCCTGTAAACTGTAGACAGTACACATGGTGCATTCTCCCTGTGCCAGGCTGGAAAGGGGGGTGTTGAGAACGGGGGTGGCTTACTCACCCCAAGCAGGAGAGGACTTCTCCTGTGCCCTTAGTGCACACACTTAACTTCAGCGGATCGTGACATTCACACATATGCCCCCTCCCCATTTGAGCTCCATGGGTATATGATCAAGCTGATGATTTCCAGTGAAATCAATAAGAAAGGTAGAGGGCATCAGCAAAATCATTAATAATTTCTCTCAATAATAACCTAGTTTCTTCAAATACAGCTGTTGCTGGAGCCTCCAGCCAGAATTAATGATACGGAAAATCTGAAGGACAATAAACAGTATATTTGTGAGCTAGAGGGATGTGAACAAACAGTAAACAAAAAGGAAAATGTCAAAGGGGTTAAATCTTTAATAAACTACTGCTCCAATATCATTTGATAAGCTCTCCCTCAGACATTTCACAAATACTCTCCCTTGCTTTCAGAGTCACCCTGGTCTTTTTCAAGCCAAACACATTTTACAAGACAAAATTGTAGAGGAACCGAAATGGGCCTTTGAAAGAAAAATAGATTGTAACCTTATTCTTACATTTTAAAAGCAATAACATGAATGCAAGATTACAAATTCCTCGTAGCTGGGATTCCTCATTCTTCGTAGGTACACAGCCTGTCCTGTGTTCAGCACGGAGCTCATTGGTGTTCAGTAATTTCTGCTGTTTATAAAGTGAATCAAGCAGGTACATTTTGCAACTGTTAATACTAAGGGTAATAATACACACACACATGCATCCACCCACATAAGCACAGAGAGGTTAATACCAATCTAAAAATATTTTGTATGGCAGAAAGAACACAAAAACATTGTCAGCAGAGTTGTTGGAAGACAGTAGCAGTTAATTGGAGGTTTGTAGTCTTGGGCACATGAGTGCAGGATTTAATGTGTTCATTTGTCCAGCCTGGGCAAACACTGTATTTACCTTTTTTAAAGTACTTTATCAAGTGCTTTGAGATGAAAAAGGCCACAGTCCCTGTATGTCTTAAATAAAGTAGCCAGCCATGCAGATGAAAAAGGCACATTTATGAAGCCAAGGAAGGAAAGGATAAGTTTTCTTAGGCTTGATTTCATGTCACAGGTGCATTTTTGTTACTTTTGGACTTGACAAGAGTGACTCAAAATGCAGAATTCTAATCGCCCCAAGACACAGAGACAATCAGTCACTGATGAAGGGGAAGTGCTGAATTCCGAGTATCTAGCCTTCTCCAAGAAAGTCTGTCGGCTGTGTAATGCAAACTAATCCGTTCCAAGCATCAGCTTTTTTGTTTCTTGCCCTGGTTCACATAAATACACACATCCAGTGGGGGGAAGAGAGAGAGAGATAAAGAAAAAGGGGGACGGGGGAGAGAGGGGCCACATCCACACATATCAGTGACTGTTGGAAGAAAATAGCTAATACATGGAGCTGGAGTTGGAGAAAGGTGGGACTACTCTGCAATTCTCTTGGTGAACTGCAGCCGAGATTGGTCCAGAACTATCAAAAATAAAATACTGCATGGACGACAAAAATCAGGGCACGTTTTTAACCATCTGCGGGGGAAAAATAGCTATAGATTCTGGCTGGGAGAAGCAGATGGCAGTGAATTACGAGAACAGGGCACTGCTGCTGTTGCAGCCGCTGCTGCAACTGCCACAGCTCAGCTCTTTTCCATCTGACAGCAGGGCCTCTGGGCAGCCAGAGATGAGTCAGACTCGTGTGTGTTGTACAGGCGTCTCTGGAGAACCCCAGTTTTTCCCTTTCATTTGTGTCACACTGCTTCAGGGTTTGAAATGAGTTACGCAGCCCCTACAGCCTACGAGCACCCTTTCCCTTCTCACTGTATCTTTCCCAGTGTCTGAGCTGCCGCCAGCCCCAATGAGCACAGCGTGGCTGGACAGCATCATGCAGGAGGGTTCCCTACAGTCTCCAAGCAAGGGTGCCTTTAGCATCCTCTGAGTGTTGCACAAAAAGTCCTGAGCTAATGCCAAGCTGAGGAGAAGCAGCCATCGAGGCCACTCACATTGAAGCCACGTTGCTTGCACTCCTTAGGAAGACCTGCAGGCTCCACCTGCAAACCCAAGGATGTGCAGCAGCCATGTTGCAAAGTGTCAAGATTCGGCAAACCCACTTAAACCTCTAGGTTACCCATTAGCACTGGTGAATAGTCCCCACTGGCTCTGGGAGACATCTCAGCCTCTGACCAACACTGGCCCCAACCCCAACAGACAGTGGAAGGAGAAGGACTGCATTTTGAACTGGAGACTGGCCAAAACACATATCCAGTGTATCCCACCGCACAACAAACTGCCGGCTGCTTGCAAAAGAGAAACTATGCCAGCAATGGCACCCTGGATTGCTCTTTTTACACAAGACTTAGCTGTTGGTTTGAAGCTGGTGAGCAGTTTCCTACCCTCAGAAGACTATTTTAAGCTCCACAGAGAGCAGTTGTTGAACAAGCTCTGTTCTCGCTGAAGGGAGAGGCTGCAGCGCAGACCTCAGGCTGCAGGAAGTGCCCAGACCTCTCTCCTGGGGCAGGGACAGGCGGCAGACCTGCCTGCAAAAGGTGTGCCCAGGTGGAGGACCTCCTGCAGCAGGTGGCTGAGCTGCAGGAGGCGGTGAGAAGGCTGCATAACATCAGGGAGGCAGAGAAGGAGCTAGATAGCTGGTTCTTAGCGCAGTCTGCAGCGGACCCGCAGCCCACGACTAAACAACCAATAACTCGCCCACCGGCATATGCAGAAGGGAGCCGGGGGGCCAATAATGCAAAAGAATGGACGGTTGCAAAGGCAAGGACCCGCAGGAGGAGGAGACTTCCCCCAAAGTCTGAGGTGCCCTTTCAGAACCGCATCACCGCTCTGCAGGCCGAAGAGGAAAGTCCTGTCACACCAGGAGAAGCGCTGGAGCTGAGTAATGCAGCCCGATCTGCCCCCTGTA
>NW_008795857.1:3233937-3245596 GCF_000699145.1 Aptenodytes forsteri | reverse complement strand
TAGACTAGATATAGGGAAGAAATTTTTTATGCTGAGGGTGGTGAAACACTGGCACAGGTTGCCCGAGATGGTGGGATGATAATACAGAAGAGCAGCAGCAAATCTGTTTTACCTTTTTAGCTAATGGCTTCCCCTCCTGGAAAAGAGATTCCTGAGGAAAGAAACAACCAATGCTCACTCTGCCACCAAGCCTGACCTGACCGTCCCTGCAGCAGGCTGCTCCCCCTGGCACGTGGGAGGGGAAGGGGCACCTCTCTGGTGAACTGGTCTGCCCTCAAATACAGGACTGCAGGCTGAGGGCTGTGCTAGAGGAGGGGAGATGAGCTGCGTGAGGAATTATTGCTCTCTGTGCTTTAATATCTTCTGGGAAAAAATTAGGGATACTTAACTGCTGTCATACAAACATTTTATGCAAATCTTATCTTTGTCTTCTGCATACTGGTACGTAATTTGCATCTGATTATCAACTTTGGGTCTATTGTTTTATTGTAAACAGAATTCCTGCTGCTGAAAGATGTTGGATTGACAGCCCTGGTGAATAAAGTTATCTCTCTAACAAGGGGGTAGGAGAAGAACAACTTCCCACACGAGTCTCTGCCAGTATTCCCCAGCCAGGGCCAACAGTGAGGACACCAGCCCTTGGGCTCTTCTGAGCCTGCCAGCTGATGCGAAGCGGGGCTGTGAATGTGGAATCCCCGTGAACTTTCTACAGAGACAACTCAAAATCCTTTAAAAAGGAACAGCTAGTTTGTTGGGTTGGATTCACATTTGTGCTACACACACAAAGGGTTCCAGTACCTAGCTGGCTCTGAAGTCACACCCAAGGATCGTGAGAAAGTTTACACGGTGGGATCTTCACATCCAAAGTGAAAGCCTTTACCCTCTTGACCTAGAGGAGAGGAGGCTTTTGCTCTCTCTGGCACATGAACAAATATTGCCAGCTGGATATAGCCCTGTCTCCAGCAGCAGCAACATGCTGAGTCCTTTTCCTGACTGTAGTAGGGTGTCTTGCCTTGTGTCGCAAGGCAAAAACATTTGCCTGGGGTTAAAGTGGCTCAAGTCCACTGGTGTCAATGGCTTGACTTCAGTTTACCCTGGCTGAGAATTTGGCTCAGTTACACCACATTAGCAGAAAATTTTTAGGAAGCCCCGTGTAGAAATCAATGATAACCAGAGATCATGGTCTTTTACTTCTGCAACACGTGGATCTTCTCAGTTACCTCCTCTGTATCTGGAAAGATACTTTTCTTTCGTCTTGAGTGGGGGGACAGGGCCCTCCCTAGCGCTGGGGAAGCAGCGGGAGCTATTCATGGTAGCTACAGGATGACATGGGGACTGAACTACCAACCTACCCTGCAGCACAAGGCTGCTTCAGTCAAACCAAAGGATGAGGACAAATGAATGTTAATTCTGATCCTTAGGCTTCAGCAGTCACAGCACTGACCGATATGAGTCTGTCCACTTGACTTTGGGATGGATGGCTGTTCTAGCTGTGTTTGTCCTGTCGATAAAGTATTCAGCCCCAGTTACAGCTGCTTCTGTAAAAGTGCCAGATTAAGACAAATAATGCAGACTTAGTGCTCTTTACATGGACTGCATGGGCTGACCCTGCTGCAATATGCACACCCACAAATCTTCTCAGCTCATTACCTCATTGAACATGGCTGCTCCTCTGTAAGGGTAGGAGCCGGGTGATACCTCAGCAGAATTTGAACACGACATGCTAAGTCAGAGCTGGAAATAGCTGACTGAGAGCTCTGGGCCTGGCCTGGCAGGGAGGTGGACCCTGTCAGAAAAATGCAGCCTCAAGAAGGACATGTGGCAGCATAGCTTTCCTATTATTAAGACAACCCTCATCATTTCTGCACTTGTTCTTTGCTAACACCCCCTTAGTATTTAACTTATCTCCTTTTCTGCACAGCCAGTTCTGGGTTAAGAAGGCAGGAGTATGCATTGTGTAAATAAAGTTTGTTGTTTTCCTTTGAAGTATGTGGGAAGGCTTTGAAAACCCAACTGTAGCCATTCCCAATAATCTCAACTTTCTGCTCTATTTCTCTGGTTAACCTTGCTGACTCAAAACAACAAAAAGCATAGCCTGAAGGAAATAGTGCTCACTGCTTTCTTAACTTTCCAATGGCATTTTACCAGAGATATTTTCTTTTTGTTAAGATCTCTGAAGCCCATTCCTCTCTTTCTGTGAGGATTTCCATTGAGACTGAATGGCTCTTACCAGCCTTCTTCCCCAGGCATGGGGTAGGAAGCATGACTGCCTTCCCCAGGTCATAACAAGAAGGAAGAGTCAGTGAAGGGGGCTGCTGAGATGCCAGCAGTAAACACATCAACACAGAGATGTGTTTTGTTTTCTTCCCAGAGGATGGTGGGAGTGAGATCTTCCCTCACATGCTTGTCCCAATTAGAGAGCCAAGTTGTGATCTATTAGGTCACCACTCTGTCCGTCTAGTAAGACCGAACAAGTCTCTCTTTCATATTGCTTTGCAGTCAGCTCAAGAAGTCACTCTTGACTCAAGCAAACTTTCTTCCCCCTCCCACGCTTGCTTCTCCCCACCCCTAGCTGCATTTACAAACTAATTGCCTGGAGAAGGAAGCGATGGGAACTTCACATCAAAGCAGGCTCCTGCCAAGCTTTCCTGAGATACCTGCCTGGCTGAAGAGGGTAAAATCTGCCAACAAGATCGCTTGAGGGAAAGCAGACACCCTTCCTTATTTCCCTCCTGCTACAGTACTGCGGGGCAAGAGTCCATCTCCTCCCTCATCTGGGCCCAAAGGACTGTGGTTTGCTTGCCAGCCTCAGACACTTTTCTCAGGAGGGTTTTCCACATGCTGGTCAGTGGCTTGTGGGACAACTATCCCATGCCTGCAAGGAATAGATATTGCTTCTGCTGAGGTACAAATCCTGACCGTGAAGAACATGATGGAGAAGGGCATTTGCCACACTATGAAGTGTGTAGCACACCATATAGCAGGCTGAAAATGGGAAAGACCCACAGCTGGGAGATGTTGCTGCCAAGATTCTGTTGAAAGCCTGTCCCATGGATAGAGCAACAGGGTTCATCCCGACCAAGTGAGCAGAATTTAGTACCACCACCCCCTGCCTCTGTCTCATCTCTAAGGAAATCTCCCTTTCTTCAGGGGAAGATGAAGAAAAAAACGTGTTCTGCCTCCGTAAACCCCAGCCCTTCCATCATAGACATGGTGAATAAAGGGAAGGAGAAAGAGCCGTATAAACAGGCCCCTCGAACATAATTGAAGAACCAGACTAATTTGGCTTGTCTTTATAACAGGCCAGAGCTGGGCACTAGACTTACCCACAACAGATAAAGATGAGTAACTACATAATGAGGTTAAAATATTCATTAAGCTAATTGCATGTTAATTACGTAAAGGATGCTATTAGGGATCCTTTGAGCTCCATCTGTGTGTGCAAACAGGAGTGAGAATAATCACACCAGAAAGCAGGAGAAGAGACGGTGACAGCTCTGGGATTCCTGGCACACAGGAACTAGGGGTGGGAGGGACAACCAGTGGGGGCAGCTCCGGGTCCTGGGGGAGCTGGCAGCTGTGAAAAGGAGGGTGGTCTCGTGAGAAGAGATGGGGCTGGTAATAAGAAATTCTAGGTGCTGTTGCCAGCAATCATGTTGTGAATGGGCATATGATTTCCCCACACTCCATTTCCAGATATATAAAACAGGAACTATAGCTGTCTCCCAAGCGAGACAATTCATGAGAAAACTCAGGAAAGGGTCTAGCCAAACTCACCTTCACTATTGTATCTGTTGATTTTATCAGAATTGCTTGCAGGGGCAGAGATCCATCACCCCAGAAAGTGCCGTAGGACTCAAGCCAATAGGCCGTAAGGCACTGGAAAGGTCCATTTTTGAAAATGGCCTACAAGAAGGCTAAAAATAAGGAGGCAGAAATTACTCTTCCATTTAAACTTCCTCTGTCAGCACCACAGAGGACAGCTTCTAATAAATACTTCTTCAAAAAAAGGAGAAAAATATTCCATCTGACATAATTATGGCCAGTGCTCCATAAGGCAGAATAGGGAAAATGCCTACATATTTCATGTTAAAATTCATTAATAATGGAAGGCAAGGATTAAATTATATAACTGCCACCTTTAAGTTAAATAATATTTTCAGCAGAAGGAAAGGGAGATGGGACAACTCCATAACCAACACGTTTATTTCAGCACATGAATAATTTAGGCAACTAATACAACAGCTTTTTAAAGGGGAGAAGATTCGATGAGGAGATTGGGTTAGAAAGGACTTGCACTGCATTTGGAGATTTGAAGGACTGGGAGAATAATTCATATTCAGTCATTCATTTGATTCATTTGTCCTTTCTTTCAGGCCATTAATGGGCAGATTGTTCTTTTCGCAAATGCACTTATAGTTTGAAGTTACTGGAATAAATCTGGTCCATGGTTCCCCTTGAGTGGCCAGTTTCTTGCTAGGAGTCACTGCACAAAACGGAAACAGGTTTGGATGGGGAGGTCATCTCCAGGTGGGTTTCTGATCTCGGACTGGCTCCTCCTTTTTGCTGTGAATCTAAATTTAACGTCTCCTCATTCTCCTGCAATAATTGTTTACAATTTCTGCTTCCTCAGGTAGACCTGCCAGCTCACCCCGCTCATCCTGCATGGGTACAAAGTAGAGGGCAAAACTGGAGCGAACATGAATGAAGCAGATTCATTAAAAATTTCAGACCATTATTCATGAAAAATTAGTTTATTGTGTTAGCTTGTCCCCAGTGAAGCTGGCATTGATCCAAACTACCCTTCTGATGAGTGGGAAGGAGAACTGCCTGTCATTCATATTTCTGTGGTGAAACCTGACAGATGACTCTTTATCCAGGGGCTGATTATTGTCATGGGCAAAACAAAACAATCCCTGTATATTCTGCTAAGCGCCCAAACATATGTGCTGTTCTCCACAGCCCCAGAGCCTCCCAGACACACTCCAGCTCATGAAAGATGCCCAGGAGAACTGGTATAGCCCTTCCCACGGGCTCCCAGATAAAACCAGCTGCAAAAGTTACCCAGATTTCTCCGAGCGGCTGGAGCTGCCGGCGAGAGCTGAGCGCAGGTCTTGGGATGCTGATCCCTGTGTAATAGCAGAGCTCTGGTGCCCAGAAACCATCCCTGTGACTGACTCAGCAGGAAGCCTTAATCCTGGTAATTTTACAGCTCTTAGAGGCCTGTGCCTAATGATTTTTGTCTGGGGTGCCTGCCCATTTCCAGGTAGATAAATGTCTGCGTAGCAAAAACAGAAGTCCTGTTTGGCACTGAGGTGCCTGCCAAGCTAGGGATCTCAGCAGGCAGCCTCAGGGCTCGGTTCAGTCTCCGCTCCACATCTAGAGAAGACTGTTTTGCAGCAAAAGGGACAGACAGCAAAGGAAACACAAATACACGTTGCCTCTGCTCTGTCTGTAGTAGAAACAAGCAAAGAACACCCGTCTCCAAGGATGCCAATTAATTCTGCACCATATTCTCTTCATTTAAAGAAAAATTAGAAATAATAAAAACTTCTGAAAATATTTGCTGTAGGTTTGAGAGGCAAGTGAAATCCAGGGAGTTCATATGTGTATGCAAAAGGGACAAGGAGCAAGAATGAATGAGAGCGGGGGTATGGGTGAGCAGGAAACACTGTTATTTTATCTGAACTGCTTTATGGGCTAGATGACCTAGTAAGTCTTTTCCATCTCTAATTTCTCTGCTTCACCTATCCCTAGTTTATCATTAAGGAATCACTTATGCAAATTCAATTAAGTATTTAACATTTTCCTTCCTGTAGCTCCCTGCCTCACTGACTCTTCATCCCATTTCAAATCTCAGCTGACAACATCTCTTCCCTCTCCGGCTCCCATTTCTTTGCCCTTAGACTATTAACTCAGTAACTGTGTGATTTAATCCACTGAATTTTGGGTTTTCACTTTCTTGCAAAGGAGAGACAAAATGAGGCTGTAGTGTACTGCATTAGCAAAGCCCAGCTCACAGCTGCTGGGCGCACAATAGTACGCTGCAAGAACTTAGCACGCTGGCCTGGCAGCTTTGGTGACCCCAGTCCAACATTGCATTAAGTCAGGAATGAAAATGAGGTTTTTCTTTCCATTGTTTGTGTTTGCTTACTGGGTACGACATATGGGGCTGAGTTTAGCGGAGCGCATTCGTGAGCTTAGGACGGGAAGAAGCAGGCTATGGCATGGGCCAGAGGGGAAGAGCTGTGCGTGAGGGGTTCAGGGCTGGAATAGCAAAAGGTGGAACAGCGAAAGGTGAAAGGGTTGCAGGATGTACAGCAGTGATGTGTAAGTGCTGCACAGTCTTGGCCAAGAGTTATGGCTCTTTTGGATTTTGAGAAGGAAATTTTAACTGTTTAGTACCTTGGGCTTTATCCTCCTGTTCTTTCTGCCATTAGTCTTCTGGGTTTTTGCTCTCTCTGGCATATGCTACCCTCCCTTCCCACGTAATGCAATTGTATGTAAACTTGCTCAAGTTGAAAAGCAATGTTCTAGAAAGGCTCAGGAGCAAGTCCCAGCTAAGTGCGTAATTATATAGTACTTGGAGTAATTTTCCTTTTCCTCTGAAAATGCACATTGACTCTGATTTTCCTATCTGCAGATTGTAAGCTCATAATTAGCAGTAAATTACTCACACGAGTGACAAATTTTGTGCTTTCAAGTAAACAGACGAAATACCCACAGTTTACAAATTGCCTCTTGGTGCCGCAGACACCTGGCTTTTCCTGCTCCCATCTATCCCACTTGCAAGTGGGATAAATGGGATCAGAAAATGTCTCTTCAAGGAGCTTGTATGATGACATCAATTACTGAGCTACCACAAAAAGCTATAAAAGGCAACTGCTGAGCTAATGCTGGCCAGTCCCTGAGGATTGTGTGGCTTGGCTGAGTGTGAGCAGGAGAGCACGTGGCAGCGGCACCTCGGGAGCAGAGGGTCCCCCTGCAGCCATGTCCCCAGCCTGCCTACCCAGAGCATCTGTGGACATCAATAAACCCTTGAGGTAAGAACTGTAGAGGATATATCCACCCCTCTCAAGCAAGGGGAAGCAACATGAAATAACACATGGTCTGGGAAGCTGCTGCAGAGCACTGGAGGAAGGTGAACTTGCTGAGCTATTGTGGAGCAAGGGCCAGGGTAAGCACTGAGGGTGGAACGAGCTTCTCACAATCCAGTCTGTTCTTGGGCAACTCTGTATGATGAAGCAGTACTGATACAGTTTGTTAATCACAGTTAAACACATATTTAAATTGCACTGATAGCCGGATGTCTTGCTAGGGGAATAGCCCCGATAGAGTGGGTGGACTTCAGGGCAAACGAGCCTGTGATTTTCCAGTTTTAAGAGCCATCAGCTGAGAAATGGCTCCTGGGAGAAGCCCCAGAGATGGGTGCAGCTGGATGGAAAATCATCTGTCCTGACTGGGCATCTGTCTGAGGCTCAGAGAATGGCAACAGACCCATTCATCTGGTTAATGAGCAATATGTTTTCAGGGATCTGACATGATGGTCATCAGTATCTCTACCACATAGCAAGAAGGTGTCTCAGAAAAAATTGCCACAGCAATTATCAGAGAGGTAGAGATGACAACAGAAAAGAAATTACTTCTGGGGTCAAAAGGTAGCTGTTTGGCAATGCAAATACAAAGGAGGGATTATTGGAATGTGCAGTTAGGAGCAGAGGAACAGAAGGAAAATGTGAGGAGAAGATGCTGGGTGAGGGAGGTTGTTTGGGTCTAGAGTAACTTCCAAGAACCAGTGTGTGCAGTGGCAGGGTAAGCCCTGTTCCCTGAGCTGGGACACTGTCATGGACGCTGCTGTGACAATGTAGGCATAAGCAAAGGCAAAAATCATATCCTAGTTTCAGCTTCATTGGAAATTCGAGGCTGGGGGGGGGAAACAACATAATCTACTCAGCAAGCAGAAAAGAACAAAAGAGGAAAGGAAAGGCATTAAAAGTGGAATTGTGAGGGGAAAAAAAAAAGGAGATTACATGAAAAAAAATTGAAACCAGAGATTGTAGTTGGCCTGGTGTCATAATCCTCTCATTATTACATATTAATATGTAAGGGATGTTTGCAGGAAAAAGAGGATAAAACAATTAATCTAGAGCATCCATCCAAACAGAGGCAATTCTTTCCTATGTGTAGTATCACATGAATACATTAGAAACAGGGCTGATCACAGAAGCATTCAGTCACATTTTTAAAGGTGGACTGAAATTTTCTAAAGTATATATTTAGGAACACTGCTTAAGTCCTTGAATAATAGTACTTTGCACTTTGGTAGCAACTTTCTTCTGAAGGACTCAAAGGATTTTACAAAAATGAATGAATGAAGTTTCTCCAACCCACTGTGAGGGAGATGACTACTCTTACCTTATTATACAAAGGGGAGCAGGGGAAACAGCAACACAGAATAGTTAACTGATTTGACAGAAATCGCACAGTGCATCTGACGGTCTGAACGAATTTAAGAACGAAGTTGCAAAGTTGCTACAGAAAGTACACAGCCTGGCTGATATCAGCTCTAAGGAGAATCAGGGGGTGGCAGATGTTGCAGCAGCCCTCTGAAATTGGTGTTTGGGAAAGCAGAGCAGGGAGTGTTGGTTACCTGCGACGGAAACAAGACTGGAATGACAAAATATCTGAAAGTTGCAGATATAACAGGGACTCTGGAAGGGCATTTGCAAAACCACTTCAATCTATTAGCACTCTTTGAGCGTGTCAGCAAATATGGGACAAATGAAAATTGTCTGCCTGTTTTCACTTGGATTTTGAAAACATTCTCGACAGGACCCAAACAAGAGGGTAGGCAATCAGGTACTCTATTAATGAGAACATCATGCCGCGGCAAGCAGACAAGCTGGCTAAGTGTCTGAAAAAATAAATACGTAATTTAGCATCAAGTTTGCCATTTCCAACACGGCAAAATATTAGTAGCAGCGTGCATCTAGCTCCTAGAAAGATCTGTGTTGGTTTGTAGATTAATGGACAATGTGGTAAAGGCGAATAGTCAGTAAGTTGGCAATATTTGCAAATGGTAAATATTCTTTGTCAAGCCTAGAGAAAGATGTGAGGAATCAACTATGGAACAGTGTAAAGCTTCCTGGTAACAAATGCACCTTGGAAGGTTTCATTTGAAGTATCCATATGTGTTCCCAGGTTCAAAATGAGAAAGATTTTATGTCCTCCTAGGCTGCAATCTACATCCTCGTAGCACCGTGCTCCTCTGCGGTCAAACAGTGCTCTCCATTTGTTGGGACATGCATATGGAATAGGGTGGAGTTTCTTACTAAAACCGGTATGAGATCAGTAAGTAAGTGCATTATGTCCAGAACATTGTGTTCAGTTCTGTATTCAAAGAAAATTATAGCGGAAATCAAAGGGGTCCAGAAATAGTCAACACAGTTGTTTCAAGGCATAGCATGACTTCCATGTAGGAAGCAAATTAAATGGCAGGTGTATTTATTTTAGAAATCATATGAATAAAATAGGCATTCAAAATAGCTAGAATAAATTATGTAGAAAAGCAAATTCAATGTTCCTATTTACCTTGTCTTTCACACTTCAGCACCAAAGGCACATCTCATTAAACTGAGCGATAGGGAAAGTATTCCATCAAAGGGAATACTTTTCCTCAGGCATCTTCATTCACCTGTGGAAATCTCTGCTACAAGACATCTCTGAGGTGCAAGGTGTGTGTGGAAGGATTCAGATAAGAAGTAGATACCTGTGGATATTGAAATTTTCCAGATTTACAATAGGAGAAGTTAAGATACAAATGATGAATATAAAAGCTTCACACTATAGCATGTAAGCCAACCACTAATGAGGGTGCCAAGGAAGATATTTCCCCAAGCAATGGTTATCCTTAACTGTCCAGCGTGAGACCCTGTGAGCCTTCCTTTGTAGCTTCTGGTACTCACCAGTATCAAAGACAAAATACCAAACAAATGGATAATTGGCCAGACCAGACGTGGCATTTCCTGTGTTCTTGAACCTTCTTCTCCTCTGTTTCTTTCTATCCTCAAGGCCACCCTTCCTGTCATCTAAAGTGCATGGAGGTACAGCTGAATCATTTAACATTTCTATCAGTGTTTTTTTGGCTCTTTTAAGCAATTGAACTCATGGTGCCCAGCGTCAGGCTCACTGCCAATTTTGACTTGACCTGGTCACAATTTTGCAAGCACTGTCAATGCCAGAGCGACAGCTGAAATGGAAATTTTAATGATGTTAATGAATAAAAGCTTAAGCTGTGCTTCCTGCACCTGGGCAGCAAAAGTGCATTTATAATTACTTGCCAAACAAGCCTCCTGGCTGCCTTCTATCTGCCCCAGGCAAGCAGTTAACTGAGGTTCCCTCCTTTCAGCAAGATTATTTTTGAGTGAATACTTCTGCCAGTGAAAGGTGTTGGATTGACAGCTCTGGAGACTAAGTCCTCTATTATGTGACAGAAGTGAAAAAATCTGTAACAACAGTTTTTATTAGGTCACCTAGTTCATCCCTCTGCCAACACAGGATTGTTCTCTATAATATATTACTGAGTGATCTTTTTCCCGCATTTCCCCCCCATCCTGCTCTTAAATACAAATCTCTAGGTCTCTTCCATTTTGCTGCACGGCTCTGATCCTTACAGTCTCTTCCATACTGACATTGTAGAAAAAACCCTCTGTGTGTGAAGATATGCATGTGCATCTTCCAGGCTCCAAGAGTTCATCAGAGAAGGGGCAACAAGAGAGTTTGGAACCAGCAGGGAAGATACTGAGGAAATGTCAGATAGCAATTTCTGTGGGCCAATGTTTTTCTTCATAGATGCCTCCTGAAAGGAGACTTCAGATCAGTCAAAGTTATTTTCCTTGCCCTAATGCTAATACACTACTGGTATTGTTTGGATGACCACGACCTTTTTACCAGCAGAGCACCCTGAGAACTCATCATGGCAACGTTGCCTTTGTTTAAAGGAAGAGAAGTGATGCACAGAGGGATTAAGTGACTTGTCCAAGCTCCCAGTGGGTGAAATGAGTCTAGATTCCTCTCTACCTTCTAGCCCAATCCCTTAAAGCCTCTTTGGGGACTGGTGCAGCAAAACTCAACTACCAGTGAATCTTTGTCTGCATAACAGGGTGGTGGTCCCATACCAATGCAGTAAGACCAGGGGAGCCCTGGGCTCAAAGACTTCATACAAGGAACATGAAGTCCTAATCAAATCATGCATTGCATAGATTTCCAGGCATTCCAATCTCCTCTTAGCCCCTTCTCGCCTTGCATATTGCCAGAGTGCTGGATTTATTGCCCCAGTATTGTAACGTGATGGTCTTCAGACCAGTTATCCTCAGGGTACTCAGCCCCCTGAGCTGGAAGACAGGGATGGCGAGCAGGATAAACCCCCCATAATCCAAGAGGAAGCAGTCAACGACCTGCTACGCCACCTGGATGCTCACAAGTCTATGGGGCCGGATGGGATCCACCCGAGGGTGCTGAAGGAGCTGGCAGAGGAGCTCGCCAAGCCATTCTCCATCATTTATCAGCAGTCCTGGTTAACGGGGGAGGTCCCGGACGACTGGAGGCTTGCCAATGTGACGCCCATCTACAAGAAGGGCCAGAAGGAGGATCCGGGGAA
>NW_008795857.1:3206939-3232174 GCF_000699145.1 Aptenodytes forsteri | reverse complement strand
CAGGCTGCCCAGGGAAGTGGTTGAGTCCCCATCCCTGGAGGTATTTAAAAGACGTGTAGATGAGGCGCTTAGGGACATGGTTTAGTGGGCATGGTGGTGTTGGGTTGACGGTTGGACTTGATGATCTCAGAGGTCTTTTCCAACCTAAATGATTCTATGATTCTATTTCTTCCAGGATAGGTCCTTCCCTTGTGTCAAAGTTAAATCAATAAACAGATGAAAACTGGAGCCTGCTTAGCCTCGTGAGAAGAGCTCTGACAGCTGTTGCTATTTAGTACATGAATGGGAATGGGAGCAGAAACTACTAGGGATGACCAGTTTACAGAGATGCATTTTATCTCTGTTCTGAAATCCTGTATTTACAAATAATTTCAACAGCCAGCAGCAATTACCAGACACCCTTTCTTATCAGACTCCCTTCTTGCTACCAGTTCTTGTGCTAGAACAGACCTGGGCTAGACAGCTTCCTCCAGAGAGGCACCCTGAAACTCTTTAGCTTCAAAGGAGCATTGTATCAGTATATAAAATGACCAAGACTACTGTCCCAGACATGATCCAGTTTGATTAGCACTTGGGTTCCTGCCATTTAGTTCTATACATTGGGTTTATAAAAGAACCTTAGCTGGCTAGTGTCAAACAGTAACCAGGTGTGCTTAGTAGCCAGTGAATTACAACTGACTTTTTCATTGCTGTGATAGTGCACATGGATGGATCCCAGACCGTGTGCTCAAAAACACAGGGCATCTTCTGCTCTCACTTACGCTAGAGAGCATATCTCCATCACACAGTGCAGCTCATGCAGAAATTTCCAGGCTTGCACGTCACACCTTAGCTGTGGTTTCAAAGGCACAGGAGCTGCACAGTGTGTTGCTGGCTCCAGGGAGTTGGTCCTGCTGGAAGCAGTCTGCTGGCATTGCTATGCCACTTCCATGACCCAAGCCAATGTTTCCATGCAGCACCCTGCTGTTGGGCTCTCTCAGCGCTCCAGCACAGCAGTGCACTGTGCCGTGTGGACGTGCCCTCGGGTCACTTGCCAAAGTCATTGAGTTTGTCCCAGCTCACGCCGTAGCAACTATGCAGCATCCAGCTGCGTTTATTGAAAAAGACGACCATTACAAGACAATGCAACTGACAGTCTCTAGGAGCCTGAACAGGAGAAAGGCTGGTTCAAGAAAGTCAGAGCATGAGCAGAGCTTAGAAAGGAGTCTGAGACTGGAGAGAGCCTCTCTGGGGATTTCACTGTGCAGGAGAAAGGTACGTGGTACATCTGGCATGGGCCAGATTCAGCAAAGAAACAGAGGACAGTGGAAGTGCACCTATGCTGAAAAAGAGTCAGCAAGGCACTTAAAAGAAGGTGAGATTCTGGGATGTAAATACTGGTTGTGTCAGATGTCTGAACCAAGCCTGGCCACCTGGCCTCCTTCTGTCTGATATCGTTACCTTGCGCTCAGCAGAACAAGGGCTGGCCGGCTGTGCAAAGACACCTGGAGCCTGCCCCGTCCTGGAAGAGAGACACCTGGCTCCCAGCCACCCTCACGCACCACAGAGCAGCCAAGGACAGGAGCTGCGAGGACCACCCTGGGGTCTCGTCCACACCATACCCACAGCGCTCATCCAGAATCACACAATCTTGTGCCCTGGCACAATTCATGCCCTCGCTAAGTGAACAATTTCCAACAGAGTAACACAAGTGGTTCATTCTGTCTGACAGTCTTTCACATGTAAATATTTTATATTCCTATTGAATATTTTTGGATGATTATGAATTCTTGATGTGATGAGGACCTTGCTATGTATGAGATGCAGGCAGCAGCAAGGACTTAGCAAGGAGGAAAAGCATCCAAGAATAAAAAATAAGATATCATTACAAACTACAAATTAGAAAGAGCTGGGATAAAAACACAGGCACATATCATTCTTCCTTCCTCCTCTGTCTGGACACTTTCAGAAACTGTCTGGAGCTCGCATAAGGAGCTTTGCCTGTGGATAGATGTGGAGTTGGCTGCCTCTCTCTCCGTCCCTCCCTCTCTCTCTTCTTCTGATTTAGTTTTAGTTTCTTTATTCCTGTTGAAAGATGCAATACCAACAGCCCAAGGGACCGAAGACTGAAGTTACTCCAGAGTTTCTGCTCTGTCTTCAGTTTGACTCTGTTTCTGCAGTGCGCCCAGAAACCAAGACTGCACCTCTGAATCCACGCAGAGAGTCTAGACTGAAGGTAGAGAATTTCCACAAAATGTTAAAAGATTTGGACATGATGATGACTACCTTTATACCACTGGTATAGATAGTGGCAGTAGAAGCTTCCTGTACGAGTACTGAAATGCCTCAGAGTCAACAGGAGGGGCCTTTGCTAAGTGGCAAGAGGTGAGCTCTGTCTCAATGATCCAGTTAGTCAGAAGGACTTGCACATACGCAGAAGTGAAGGGGTGAAAAATGGTAAGTCTCAGTCAAACTAGGACAGAGCTTGTCAGCAGAAGCATATCCTCTTGATTTGGACTGAAATAACTAAAGGTATGAAGTAGAATTAATGTTGTTTGTCCCTATGTATCCATATGTAAGCTTTGCTTCTCTTCTAACAGTCCTCCCATGCGCTAAGAAAGGGACTGCCACTGCCAATCCTTTTCATAGTGCCCGGACTAGCAACGCAACGTCCATGTCTGTGGGTCACCACAAGCCGGCTGAGGCCTCACCTGCTGGCCCAGATCTAAAAGTACCTGTGCCTAAGCCTATCCAAAGGGCACACATTTTATGTTGTTGGTATATCTAGCAAGATTAGGAATAATACTCTTTCCAAGGTTTCTCCAGGATCCTGTTTGCCCCTTGTCCCTGGGCCCAGCGACTGCACCTCCACAGAAGTCCAGTGACAAAGAGCCACACTGCTATCTGCAGAAGAACTGTCTCTCAGAATCCTCTAGGCAAAGATACCTTTGCCTTATTTATGTGGTGACAGAAGAGAAGCTAGCGTTGTCTTTGCAAGAGTGAAAGCTAATTTGGACAGGCCTAAACTAAGAAGTCGACACAGAAAATGCTTAGCTGCCCCATGACCCATCTTCCAGACCTGTCCACCTCTGCTCATGCATTCCTAAGTAGCTGTCTGCAAGAACAGCCCCCCATGACTGTCTGCTTAACATGTTGCCTGCAAAGACAAATCATCGCACTGTGCACCAGGGAAACATGGGCCACCGGCGAGGTGGAGTTCTCAGCTGAACAAGCCCAGATAAGGATTGCACAAAGGACCCTGGTTATCTGGTTCCTGTTGTGCTGGCATCGAAGTATTGCACTGAACATTAGGGTTTCCATGTGTCCCCAGGGTGCGGTACGCTGACTTTGCTCGAAGTGCAATTTAAGATTGATGAATTCACAGGTTTTAAATCAACTGCAAGCATCCGGGCTGGCCCCTTGATGGAGGCTATTAACTTAATGAAACTGAAAGGCTGTGAAGTCAGATAACAGACATTAGAGTCTCTATTTACCTAGAGATTTAAGGAGACCTTTCTGAGGTAGCACACGACTGACTTCTTTTTTGAAAAGTGTAAGCTACCTCCTGACAGCACTTCCCAGGCACACGTACACACACACACTTGGGCTGCCAGGAAGGCACTGCATGCTCACAAGTGGTTGCTCCCTTCTCATGTTGGCTGACAAGTGGTACGTTGTGGCAGAAGAAGAAAAGCTACTTTTAAAAAGTACAGGTTCTGCTCCAGAGGCTGTCCAGTACCAAAGGAAGGATACCCAGTGAGCATCGGGGTCCCACATAGCCAGCCCCCAAAAAATGAAGCAGCCAGATGATTAATGGATGCTCTTGTCCGGGTATATGCAAAATCACTCAGAAAGTCAGCAGCAGGGCTAAGGGCAGAGCCCAGCTCTCTTGACTGCTGCCCGTCTGTGCTGGGCACCAGGCACCGCAGCTTTCCATCACACACTTCAAAAGGACAAGCCAGAACAGTTCTCCAGCTGAGTGAGCTGAGATTTAGTAGCAACTGGGATCCCCCTGCTCCCCACCTCATGGTTAATGCATACGGTGTAGCATGTGCGTGCTCATTCTGTGCACAAATGTTGCCCGTTTCAACTGCTATCCCAAGGAGTCTCTCTGATAAGCTCAAACCTTATGTTTCCTGCCTTTCCCCCGCTTCCATACACAGCTACAGTGACAGGGTGCACGGTTTGAATGCTCCGGTGGCTGCGCACAAGGCGGGAGAGGCTCGGCCATCTGGCTCACTGCTTTCGGGAGGGAGCAGGGAGCAGCAGAGCAAGCGCCCAGCACATACAGCAATCCCCAGGCACCCGCTCATGCAGAGGCAGTGCTGCAGCCTCCCCTGTGTGGCATCCCGGCATCACTGGCAGTACCAGGGAAAGAGCAAGGAGGACCAGAGCAGAGGATGGACAGCAAACAGATCTAGCGACCTCTCCAGCCCCCCGCCTCCTCGGCAGTCAGCTCAAGGAGGAGAGAGGGTGTTTGGCAAAAAAAAATGCACCAGCTCCAAGTCCCTGCCTTCACTGCAGCCAGCTTACACAGGGCTGAAATCCCACCAGACTTCACAAACCACACAGGTTTGCAATGAAAGCTGTTAGGGCTATGGAGTGGCCTCCTACAAGACAGTAAGGATGTCCCGCTGCTTAGGTAATTTGGAAGAACAATCTTAAGTGAACCACTGGTGGTTGGATGTGTTTGTAGTTATGCCTTGTTTGTTCAAAAATACCCCCTCGCTCACTCACTGAGGTGCAACAGGGTAAATTTTTTATAGGTCATGCCTTTCCTGGAAACCCCCCTGCAGAGCCTGGCATATCTTGCTCAAATGTACTTGGACTCCTCCCAGCACCAGACAGAAGGACTCTCAGTAGCATGTGATAGAGGATTTAAGTGTCAAAATAACTAAGGAGTATTAGGGAATTTATCTTGGCTAAATGACATATGTTTCAATTTGCATGAGGCTGAGGACTATTCCATTTAAGCTCTTATGCAGATGACTTTTGCTCCTGTTCACCTAGATATAACCATGTCTTTTCAGAGAAAGTGCAGGGGTCACTTTCTGAAACAGTCTTTCTATTCAATTCTCTTCAGAAAAAAAAAAAAGAGCAGATAAAGTTTAACTTTAAAAAGCTTTCCAGTTTCCAGTTTTCTTCTCTTAGTGATGTAACACCTCTTTGGATTTTCCTGTGGGCTGAATGCATTAGTTAGTCTGTAGCAAAAGGACTACATTTAAATTCCAGAATAATATTCCATGTGCAGGAAGTTGGAATCAAATATTATACCCAAGTTCTTGTTTATGGGCACAGAGGAAACACGCATATATATATATATATATATATATGTATAAAGCCAAGAATTTGTTGTTAGTATAATCGAAATCTTAACAGTGTAATCCAAGAATAACACTCCAGATCTGACTATAACAGAAAAAGGAAGAGTACTCCTGTACAGAAAAAAATCCTCAATAATAATTATACTGCATTTGAAATGGTTATGCACACACTTCTCAGTTGCCACTCCTTTTCTTGTTGTTATGCTCACCCTTCCACTGCTTTTCTGGGTTTTGATGGTGGGTGGTTTCTCTCTGATGGGAGGGGATGGGGGTTGTCACAGTGTGTCATCAGCATCTGGAGTCCTTCAGGGGGAAGAATATGATGTTGATGTTGATGGTTTCTTCTTCCTCACTCTAAGATCCTGTTGGGGTCTTCTTTCTATGTCTGCTTTTACACTTTGCTCTTTCTTCATCAGTCTGCAACTCCACGTTACATCCAAATTTATTAGGTATGGTGCATTTTACATATGCTAGATGCTTGTTCTTTGTTCTCTTTGTTGCCCAGAATAACTGTTTTTGTCCAGCTCCTGGACATCTGTCCAGCTGCATTTCTTTAACTGACTGTTGCTGAGTTGTTTTATAGCCATGCGGCTTCCAGTGCCAGCCTGTGCCCCATCTCTTGTCATTCCATACCTGTACTCCCCTAAACCACATCCCATGCCCCCGCTTCCCAAGGCCTGTTGTCAAACCAGACTTAAATTTCTCTGTGCTACGTCATGATGTTAGAGTCAGAAACACGGTTATACCATGGAAAGAAAGATAAACAAAGGCAAAACAAACTAGCTGTAGCTACCTGGTCAGTTAGCAAAGCTGTTGTTACAGCTAAACCAAGTAAAACAAATCTGAAGGCAGGTCAAGAAAAGCTCAGGCAGAGCAGGCCTGACAAACCTCAGCCCCGAGGTCTCGCAGACTCATTACAAAGCCTGTGACCTGTTACTAGCAATGGCAATATCTAATTACAGGGCTACAGGTTTGCCCAAGCTCTTTCTGGAACTTTTTATATAAAGTAACTGGACTTTCAACCAGAAGTGCAGAGCTTCAAGCCTATGAAGCTGACGGAGATCCACCTACTGCACAGCCCCACTGGTGCCATCCAGGCATTTTTTCCTTAGTATTGTTCTTCACTGCCACAAAAATCTTGAAGACCGAACACAAAGACATGGAGCTTTTTCTTTTAAATCCCTGTGTCTCTCATTCCTCCTACCCACTGTCTGCCACCTCTAATTAAAGTGCAAGGACCACATCACGAGGATGGTGAAGTTGTATTTGGACTGCAAAATTTGTTTCCTAGCCCTGTCATCAACTTACTGACATCAGACAAAAACACAGTCTGTGCCCTTTGTTCTTCCCTTTGTAAGGAAAGGATGACATTGCTTATATATCTCTGTGGAACTTTTGGAGGAAGGACAGATAATGCATTGACCCAGATTTGCAGATGTGCTCTGACAACTCAGACAGCGAAGGAAGTGGCTAAAACAGAGTAATTCTCTGACCAGTTTTTCACTGTTTGTGGTCCTGAGGTGGAGAATAGAAATCCTGGGGATCACCAAATGGCAAGCTTAGGTAGTCCTCGAGGGATTATCCCCCTGCAGGGGATAGTGAAAGCACAGTGATTCCCCACTTTTCCTCCCCACATCCTTTACATGCACAGTGCCAGGAATGGACTGGGGAGGATGACCTAATCCATGAGACCTGTGCCAGCTGAGTACGAGGAACTCCTCAGCAGTCAGGTACCCATCCCCTCTGGCAGGACAACACGATGGAGAAGGTCTGATAACCTTTCAGAGAAGCAGTAATAACAGCAATAAGAGGAGCTGTCTCTCTTGCAGCCTTCCTCCCAGAGGGTGAATTTCTTGCTGAGGCTCTCATCCTAATTCACTGCTTCATGCCTCCCAGGCTGCAACTACAGAAGCATGCCATTGTGCTCAAAAACATTTCTAGTGCACAGCTGCTGGCTCCATTATTAGAAAATTGTGCATAATCCACTGGTGAGTGACTTGCATCACCCACGGGGCCCTGTCCCCTGTGCACACAGGTTGGTGCAGCCTTTAGTTACTAAGATCCGGCACTTTGCTTCAAGATGCTGTAGACCACGTTTCCTCTCCATCACTGCATCATGCTGCCCACCACTCTCTAGCCATAGTGCCGCGTACCGGAGGGCTACTTCTGCTCATAGTTGTGCTGGTGCAAATGGGCAGTAGTCTTGCTGGGGATTGATGGGTATATTCCAGGGTGGGTGAAAGCAGAATTCGGCCTTCTCGGTCTCAGACACATCTCCTGCAGCAAACGCAAAAAAATACTGTAATACAAGTAATTACGTCTCCTACATCTTACCCTTCAGCGTTAGGCATAATTAGGGACCTGGATGTAGTCCCATATCCTAAGTTAGGGTTGTAAATTTTGCCTTCTTAGCACAGCTGATAATAGGTTTTAGGAAAAAAAAAACCCACAACACAACAAAACCATAACCATTTCTGCCCCAATTCCCTGCTGGAGGCTTTTTTCCCTTCTAGTTTTTGCAGAGCAAGAGAAATAGTAGACTGACTGACTGTCATATTTCTTCTTTGGCAACTGGCCCTCTGAAGGCAGCACCCTTTCTCTTTTCCTTTCTGGCTTGGGAGATTGCTCCTTCCCGTGTCCTCACCAGCGGTTTTTGCCCTGCTTGGCAGAAGTAGCCAGTTCCCTGTGTGGCCCAGTCTATCTGTAGTGGTATCACCACTGGGTGGGGGAATGGGACCCACTTGGCTTGAAGGCATTCTGGGCAACTGAAGGAGAACTCTGTAAAAGGTAATAACCAAACCCATTATCATTTGTGAGAACAATAATAATTAAATCCACTGTGAACTGCTCTAACCTACCCCTCCTTTCCACAGTCTGCCTGGTTACATGTCCTAGGGGCAGAAATGCAGCTTGAAAGGGGCAGCCACCCCAAACTGAGATCAGCTGGAGTTACCTGAGCACATGCCATGTCTGTAGGAGCAGCTGGGGGGATAGACTAGCGCACAGGCAGCCCCCTTGGGACTACATTCAGCTACTACAGAGAGTCAAGATCTCTGCCAGCTGCCCTGCCCAGATACCTTGGGCAAATTCAGCATTTACCCTGTAATACCTGAGGCACATTTTACGAGGTTTCACTTCTGTTTTGCCCAAGAACAAAGCCAGAAAGCTAGCTGCAAGCAAGCCCCGAAGAGGACTGCCCTGTCCCAGCTGTGAAGGAAAGGTCTGCATTGCCTGCTGCTCAGGCAGGGAGGGTGACAGCCACATAGGGACCGTGCAGCCACATACTCCTCAGAGCTGGGGAAGACCCCCAGCTTCTGAGTCTTTGAGCCATTCACAGCCCTGCCCCGGCCCTGCCTTCCCCACCATCTCCACCCCTGGAGAGGGACTAGATGGTGCTTCTCCAGCCAGGCTGGCCCTGCACCATGTGTTTAGTCTTTTCACTCTGTCATAGCTGGATTAACCCTCCCGCTCAGCTGGACAAGCTGATTAGTTAAAGAACTTGTTTCATCCCTCTCTAGGGCTTTATTTTTCATCTGTCATTTTCCTCTTTATTACCACAGTAAGCCTCTGCCTCTTCAGCTCTTTCCACGCTCCCCACTCACTGCCCCCTCCATTTCCCCCTGCCACCAGCCCTTCCCAGCCTTTCCCAGCTGGGGTGAGGGAGCAGGGCCTTCCCATTTACCCCAGTGTGATATGTCCCCATATCCTTTCACCTCCTCCCTTCAGGCATTCCCTTTCACACAAGTTAATCTCCAGTTTATTCCTCCAGCACTCTGCTTTCATGCTCCCTTCTGTTTCATCCCCCTGGGGCCACGCTGGCCCATGCACAGGACCATGCTTGTAGACCCTGGTGCTCCTGCACATGCAAAGGCAGTTAGAGGCAGCCCATCATCTTGGGGTCTGTCCTCACTGCATATGGTAGTCTTGAGTCAGGAGTCAAGGAGAAAGGTGTATGCAGGTAGTTGCCCTACAGAAAGCTTGCACATTGGTGCTCACTTCTGGCCAACAGGTGCTTCGAACCACAAAACGGAGGCTCTGGGACCTTGCAGTCCATCAGAATGAGAGGGACTGACCCTGGCAGGAAGGCCTCAGCCTTTTGCAGGGCCAGCAACACCACCCCCTCGGCTTTCTTACTAATCTCAGCAGTTTGAACATGGCCTTATTTCTCCCTCTTGGCTCTGTTTAGGTTGTTGGTTACCTGATCCTGACCATTGCTCCCTCCTCCTGCCACCTCCTCTCTCCGCTGTTGCCCCTCCAAGTGCCCCTGCATGTCTTTCTCCATCTCTGAGCAATACAGATGAACCCTCCAAATGGTGGGCAAGTGAAATGCATCTTTAGAAAAAAAAAGCAAAAGAGCCTATAATTATGCTGCCCCTGTGGCTGCCAGCAACAGCCCTGATCGCTTTGATTGTACATTGTGACCCCTTTTGCCATGCTCCATCTGTTTGTTTTTATAGTCTGCGAATTTGCAGCAGCAAAAGGACCACATCTTCTTATTTGTATCTACAGGGTCCCCTGTGCAATCTGTCCCAGTTCTGACCAGGGCCTTGCTCTGCAGGAGAAGTAAGAAAGAATAACAATGAAGAGTGGGAGCTGCAGCCAGCAGCACAGCCCTACTTTGGGAGCAGAACAAGACAATTAAGGAAAGGATTTTCAAATAATCCAAATGAAGAATACAAGGGAATAAATATTTAATACTCGGTCATGCAGCTTCATCCTCTGTAATAATCCCTAATGTTTCTACAGTGTCTTTCAGAAGGGAGCAGTGCATAAAGGGCAGATGCAAAATGTAGCTCCAACAAGCAAAGATCTCCCCCCTTCCCCCAGTGGGATGGCGAGTGTGCAGCTACACCCGAGACAGGAGGGAGTCCTTTCAGTGGGCAGCCATATCCGTAACCCCGTGGAGCCCTGTTGGAAGGATATATTCTGCTTAAGCAGTAGCTATGGCTATAGTTCCTATTCTTACTCCCCTTGACTCCATGGGCAGGATCATGCAGAGATTATGGATTTGTAATACAGTAATACCCTGTTTAAAATTAAATAAAACCAATTCACACTTTTTGCAACTCACTCCATGTTCCCCTCTCTCTGGGGGATCAGCAAGTATTGTGAGGGGCAGAAGAAAGTATTCTTTATGTGGAGAGAGGGTGCACTGAGCATAGCTCTCCTGCAAAAACTCTGCATCCCTCAGACAATTTCTCTGCCCTCCTCTTCCCCAGGCACTTTCAGGTACCAGGCTCCACTCAGGAATTCCCAGCATAGACCAGTGCCAGTATGATGAATACTGGTGACCAGGCTGGGTCAAAGGGGCACTGAGGACAGTGGGAAGGGACAGACAGATTGCCAGTGGCTTGGACTGGCCAGAGAGAGAAGGACAGGCAGAGAGGCTGTGTGTGCATGTTGGAGGATGCAGGAGCCAGAGCCTGGGATATATGCAGGTGGGAGTATTTGGTCTGTGTGTGTGGAGAAAGGGGAGGATTTCAACATTCTGGTTTTTAAGCCTTTTTCCCCCTTGTTTGATTATCAGTTCCAGTTATAAGCCAAAAATAACAAGCCATGCTCATGCTGGGCAGGTAATATCTGTGCACAAAAGGAGACATATATACAGTAGGGAATGGGCCACCTGCAGGGTGTCTACAGCCCTCTTCCCTCTCTAAGTGCAAGCTTGGTCTAGTTTTCTTCTTAGTAATCTAGGGCTAACTGCAAGCAACCGGAGGGAGAGGGGAGAACTGTTACCAACAGGCTGCATCCCTGTATCCGAGATTACACGAGTGTATTTGGGTGAAACGAAGTCCCAATGGCAAAGGATGGATCCAGATAAAATCTCACTCTGGGACCTGAAATGTTTATCAGGGATGGTGTTAGCTTCCAGAGGCTTGGACAAAGGAGCTGCTCTACCACATTGCCTTCACAAGCTCTCTGGATTATATAACCCTTTACAATTTTTTGCAAAATCAAACACGCATATTGAGAAAGCACCTGCTTTGTAAGGTGTTCTTAAGGTGTTTTTCCACAACTCAGTTTCAGGTCCTGCATCCCAAGAGGAAGACAGGCTGGCATTTCAGAAAGGCATTTTGCTTCAGCAGTTTCTATGTGACCATGAGTACAACACTGCATGGTGGCAATCTTGGGAGGAGAAAGGAGCAAAATAAAGAATTGCTGAACAATCCAGGTTGGAAGTGACCTTCCAATTCCTGCTCATAGGATGGCTAACTTCAAAGCTGAGTTGGGTTACTCAAGGTCTTGTGCCACTGAGTTTTGAATATCTTCAAGGATGGAGATCCCACAACCTCTCTGGGCACCTCTCTCATGACCACCACCATCATGGTGAAAAATTTCTTCCTTATGTCCAACTGGAATTTCCCATGCTGCAACTTGTGATGACTGCCTCATGCCTTTTCACCTCTGGGAAGAGCATCTTCACTGTCAACCCTTTTAGGTAGCAGAAAACAGCAATTAGATCTCCCCTTTGCCTTCCCTACTGAAGACTAAACAAACCGAGTTCCCTCAGCCTCTCTGCACCGTGTGCTGCAGCTCCCAGCCATGCTGGTGGCCCTGCACTGGACTCCCTCCACTTTGCCAAGTTCTTTCTTTTACTGAGAAATCCCAGACTGGACACTGGGCACCAGATATGTCCTCATGAGTGCCAAATAGAGGGGAATAATCACTTCTCTCCGTTTGATGATCAGCTCAGCTTTACAGATCTGCCCCTAATAAACCCATGTGCTGGATGTGTCCTCTGCAGTTCTGTGCTATGCATTGCATACATGTCAGAAAAGGGAGAGTTTACTGGTGAGTGTCAGGCAAAATTTCTTTTTATACTAAAAAAATGAAAACATTTGAAATAATTAATGTTTGAAAATTATCTAGAGGGAAGAGATTTTAAATGTTCAGTAACATTTAAGAGCAAATTGTGTGTGAGGGATGTAAGTGAGTAGGTGGCTGAGTGGGTGTCAGTGGCCCTAGAAAGGAATTCTTGGTGATTTTTAAAATAAAAAACATTAAGGAGCTAACAGTATGAAATAGCAATTATTATGAAGCGTGATCTCATTTCTGAATCTGGTATGAATTTCAGGCTCTGCAGTTATTACATTTTGAATAAATAGCGATTAACATCTAAGGCTTTTCTATTTCTTTTTTTTTCCTTTTTTTTTTTTAAACTCCTGGCTAACAGACAAACTTAAGCCATTCTAAAATTCAAATACCTCCAAAGAGAATGTCAAGACCCCTACATCACCACTAATGGCAAAAAAAAAATCCAAAGCGTGTTGTCCAACTTTGAGATTTTGCTGTATCTTCCCGGACTGACATGCACTGACCACTCATGGGTTGTCATTTATTGCAGTGCAAAACACCTGCAAATCTCGTACTGACTTTGCAGTTGGTTTGTATTTCATCTTCTTGTTCTAGTGCCTCACTGCCAAGTTTAGACTTTTTTTCCCTTGCTTGTACAATAAGACCCGTAACAATGTTTTGCAGACCATGTTCTACTGTCAGTGGCATCTGAGCAACTCCACTTTGTGCAATTCATTGCCAGTGATACAAGTGCAGACGCTAAGTCTCCAAATTGTGCCTGGAGCAGCAGATGCGGGATGCCCCCACCACCACTGGAACTTGCGAAAATGCAGTGTGGAGATGAAGCATGGAGAGCTGGAGCTTCAGGTCACCCTTCCAGGGCTGTGTTGATGCTGTAGGAGGCATAACACTGAAAGCCAATGAAAATGTAGTTACCAAAGAAAACAAACCTAATTCTCGGATGGTAACATTTTCTTTCACTGGAGGACCCTTTCTGACCCATCTTCTTCCTCTGATGTCTCCAGTCAGGATGCCTAACATCTACAGTTAGAAAAAAGCCTTGAAGATGAGATGAAACGTCCACACCAATGACTGATACCATTTTTTCAGTTTTTGAGCTCCTTAAAAAAATTCCAGTGTAAGTGTTATTTATTTCCTGTAGAACAAATGTAAGACAACTGACCACATTCATGTTTCTTTGTTATCATCTGCAAGTCCTGTAGGAGCAGTCTGTGGACCCCCAGGAATCTGCAGAGCTCAGACTGAAAACCATTGCAGTGATGTATACGGAATAGATACACTGTCTGCAGAGCAGCAGTTGGACTGGTATTCAGCCAGCTATGAAAGCTTCTGAACAGACAAAATATTTCAGTATTAACCGGTGTTTAATAGAAAGTGCTATTGCCAGAGGACTGATACGAGTTTCACTTCTGAAGAAGCAGCAGTACTACAGGCCACTCGATCCTGAAACATATTAACCTTACTAAGCAAGTGGTGCAAATAGACTGAGACCGTGTGCTGGCTGTTTTAAGATAACCACAAAGGATCTTCCACCCCGTTCTTGGGAGACACAAATCTGCCACAGCCAGATAGATGCTCAGTCAAGATTTGCCTTTAGACTGAATAATGCAGTTTGCTGTTATTTTATCTCCCTGCACCTGTTTTACATATTGTCTCCACCTACCCTTTTCAAACCTCCTCTGAAACATGCTGGGGTATGTGCAATACCCTCTGAGCATGACGCTAAGGCTCCAGTTGTCCCTCTTCCTGTATTCCCGCTTGACTCTGCATTGCCCTCTGCCAGGCACAGCGGGGGATCTGGATGGAGGAAGTTTCCTGGAAAGTTTCCTCTCTGCAAGTGCAGGATTTTCCTCCGCTGCTGCAGGGACACACCGTCCATTGCGGTTTTCAGAGGGCAGAAGCAGGGAGCTGAGTGGCATTACTGAATCTCGAATTCACTGGCATTAGCAGGGGTCACTTTCAAACGCTTCTCCCTTAATGAAGCGCTGGCTGTTCCTTCCTGGCATTTCATTAAAGCGCAAGCTGGAGCAAGCAAAGATGCACCGGAGTGAAAACAGGGAGAGAGGGGCCCCAGCTGGAGCCCTCTGCCCTCCCTCAGCCCCTTCAGCCTCCTGCAGTTGGACCCCTCCCCCAGCTCACAAAAGATTAAAGCAGCTATTTTTTGTTTTGAGGGTTTTTGTTGTTGTTGTTTTGGCCTTTTCCCAGTGCCATGCCCATCGTTCCAAAGAGAGGAGTGAATATTTGATTGCAGTAATTACTTAATCAGTAACTGGCATAATTTTTTCCCTGATTAATGCTTTGAATAATCATTGCAGCCCTATCTGTAGGCAGTCCTGTTATCAGAGTCACTTTGAAAACGGCTTTGAAAAGAAAGATCTGCATCCTTACAGATAAAATTAGACAGGTCAGATGCTCCACCCTCCGAAAACTGCTCCTTCATTGAAGTTGGTCAGGGGAAAAAAGAGATCAAAAATGCATTCTCTTCTCCCAGCTCACTTATTTGCACTTCCCTGTAAGTATCATGCTGGAAGGATCTGGGGAATGAGTCCACATGGAAAATTTCAAGCTCACAGGGCAGATGGAGGCACAGGATGGGCCTTCCTGGGAATGAGGACCAGGAAAAAGATTCATACAAAGACTAATCTATCTCTGTCCCTAGAGCTTTTTTCATTGCTCCAAGGGAATTCTGAAACAGAGGCACCACATGCTGATCTCAGGGAAGGGTAAGCTCGGTGTGGACTCCGTGTGTTTATACATATATATAGTATATATTAAAAAAATATATTTGTATAGATATAATGCATGGTTTATATATATAAAACATGCATGCACAAGAAAAACATTAAAACTAACTTCATAGAAAGAAAAGGATGTGATCTCCTCCTCCCTGCAGGAGTAAGTCAAATTCCTAAAGTGGTGTTGAAGTTCAAAGTCAGCCTTGCTTTGGAGGGATGAATAGCACTCACTAGTGATTGCTATAAACAGGCCTGGGTGGGAATTTTTCACCTCCAAAAATTTTTTGTAACAAATTATTAATTCTGAGAAACTGAAACTCTCCAAAAGAACATCCCAGTCTCAGGAATGGTCTTTTTGGTTCCTGGGTGGGATTTCTAAGAGAAATGTGAGAGAGACAGTACAAGTGAATATATGCAATGCTCAGAATGCTCAACAAGAGGCAGAGCTCAATGGGATGGGCCCAACTTTCAAAACCATGGCCTCCCCAATTGAGTTTGGAAACCTGAACCCCAGTTTTACTCATCCCTGATCAGTGCTGTAGTCTCCTGCACATGAGCTATTCTGAGGGTCTGCTCCCAGTCTGTCGTCTCTCACCAAAAAACGTGAAAGACTGAACATTTTCGGGTTTTTTCCCGCTGTGAAGCGGGGATATTTCTGAAATCCTGAAAATGCTGGGAGGATGGGATACCATCTCCTGACAGCTCTACCTGGGCCGCCTTGCAGAAATTACAACACGTGCAATGGGCACATCAGTAGTTGTGTGATGGGCCCATCAGCAGCTGTGACTTGATCATCAGGTCACAAAACCCAGATCAAGAAGACAGAGGGTATTTTCCCAAGGTACATTTCTGCTTATTTGACAGAACGCTATTGGTTTTTTGTCAGGCACTGTAAGTTATCAACAACAGCCGTGGGAGACTAGTGATCCTTGCTGTGTCTGTTACCAGTAGCTAGGTAAACAGATCATGACCTGCCACCATTTTTGCTAGAAGAAAAGAGTGAGATGTGTACAGCAGGTGGAGAAAATGCCTCCTCTGTAACCAGGGCTATTGCCATAGGGATGAGCTGGATAGGATAAAATAGAGACGTACCCAAGCATCCTTTCCCAGATGCAAGTTGAATCCCCTCCTTGAGCCAGTTCTCAGAAAATCACAGCACTGGTGTGCATCAGGTGGAAGTCAAAGGGACCTTTAGATTAAAGGAGAAGAGAGAAGCAGCAGATTTGTGTGTGAGGACTGACACTACATCATTCAGAAGAGCTACACTGTGTGACCCCACAGACATTAGCAGGAAAGGGTTGAAGGAACCTCCTCTATGAGACTGGGATATCCTGTAATATGTACAAAGAAATATATTTAGCAATCTTACAATGTGATACCACAAATAAATCAGGAACAATGCAATACAGTTACGATCAAACCATCTTATCTTTATCTAAACTATGTCCTCAGTTATGTTATAACTTAAGTAAAAAATTATATCTACTGGCTTCTTGGCAATGAGGCCATTTCTTCTGACCTTCTGCCCATGGAAAGCCTCAAGTCATTTGTCTCACACCTCCAATATTTCCTGGACATTTAACTTCCACTTAGCCTACCTAATGCTGAGCTGACAAAAGCTGTCTTGGTAATGGGTACTCATATGTGCGAAACTACTACCTATACTCCTATCGAATTCTATCTCTAATGATTATTGTATAATATTTCCTACTTTCTCTTATGCTTAATACTGTACTTAGACCTACTAAAAGAGTCAGGATTAAATGACATGTGAACAGCTATCAAAATGGATAATACTATTCCCCTTGCGTCAGGAAGACTTCCAGAGTGATACGGTCTGGCTGGCCGGTGCATTTTGAGTCATGAGAAACCAAGCGGGCAGATACCTCCTCATTTCTGTCTCTGGAGAAAAGAGAGCTGCTTAGAGCTGCTTTCTGGCTGCTTAGCATGCACTGGCCACCTATAAGGGCAAATAAAGTAGGACCCAGACAGGGACTGGAGAGCACCCTTGGACAACTCTGTCTCATTCCTGGTCTTGGAAGAGCCAGGTCGCTTACTGGTAAAGCCAGTAAAAACTGTGAGATTCATTCTTGCTTATATGATTTCAGAAATAGCTCTCATCTTCCAAAGACTGTTTCTGCCTTAATAATTGACCTGGTCCTGCCAATATAGAGATATCTGCAGAGGGGAAAAGATGATCATTTACTGATGTTTACTCACTCTCCTCCCAGTGGGGATGCACCAAAGACAGAGGGTCATGGACTCCCTTGTCCATTTATTTAACTAAGGGAATTTGTGCCTGGAGCTGCCCAGCAAACCCAGGGCTCCCAGACTGGGGACAGTTAGGGCTGCTGTCCTGTCCCTGCTGATGGCAACTCCACAGCCCCTGGAGACTCAGACTTCACTGAAAATGCAGGAAGCAGAAGCGGTGTTAAATTTAGACCACATTCTTTTCTGCTGTCTGAGGGAAGAGGGAGCAGCTGCCTATGCCCTGGATCCCACATCTGAGCTGTCTCTCCCTCACGCTTGGATGCTCAGGCATGCGGAAATTCTGGGAAAGGACCAGGGCTGGGGGCAGAGGCAGGAAAGCTGGAGGACCTCTACCCACTCTCATCCCCAGGGAGAATCTCCCCAGGCTTGGATGTATTTTTAATCTGTTCCATCAGCAATAACAAACACAGAAGAAGTAATAATAGGGATTTTGCTGTGTATGAACTTGTTATCACAAAATGTAATCTCTCGATCAAATTAGAGCTGTGTTCAGACATTCTCTTCATTGACCTTGGGCTCATCAAGAGAAAAACATTTCCTTCCAAAGGTGGCCTGTTCTTCACTCAGCCACCTAAGCACTTTCCCCTTGTAACTACCTCTTTACTCTGTCAATGCCTAACTACACCTGCCTAATTCTGGCTGAGTCAACAAGTAAGGTCAAAGCAGCTTGAGATGTTTTCTTTAACATGAGATGTCCCATAAAAACCACAGCTGAGTCTGTTTAGTGTCAGTGCTCTTGTTACTTCTGTGCCCGAGCCAAATTCCAAGCCAGAAGAGTTACAGTCCACCCTGGATTTATCCTAGTTTCAGGTGGCCAAGAGTACCTCTTCTCTTCATATTCTTAACTGATGTGTAGCTATGAACTGAAAAGCAACTGCTATCGTTCACAGCAGGGCTAACTGAATTTCAGTGCTGGGCAGAGTAATACCAGTATGCATGAGGTGTAGTAAGTTGGTGAAGTTTGTTGGGTATCTTGGGCGTTCGACATCTTGGGTGGAAGACACTCACTCATCTTTTAACTAGGCATAACTCCTCAGGCAATCAGTTCAGGATGTCAGACATCCTCCATCCCAGAGTGCCAGTGCTTAATGGCTCACAAGGAGCAAACAGCTACTGCAGCTGCTTGCTTGGCCAATGCTCCTTATGATGAGCATTTGGGAGGATTCCCTCCTGACCCCTAAGGCTGAGTGGACAATTCCCTGATGCAAGCGGGCTGGGTCTTTGTCCAGTGCTCCAGCAGACTCGTCCTAACCCACACAGGGCAGAGGTACCAAATGACCCTGCCATGTCCTTAACTTGCCAGCATGCATAATTCATCATCCTCAGATAACCTGCAGTCCTTCCACCCTTCTGGTGACTGTATCAGCATTTGCAATGCAGAGCACTCCTTTAATTTTATTTATTGAGGGACTGATTTGCACAGCAGGGCATCACTTTGTTTATTCTCCGCTATCATTGTTACCTTTAATGAAGACAATGAAGAATTTAAAATAATAATTAAAAAATATATCCCCCTCAGTTACCGTGGCAACAAGCTGGAGCTTTTTAACACTGCCACATATTCCATCTGTTTCTTTCTTTTAAATGACAAAACAGCTTCCTCCCATACCAGCATTGGATGGAGGAGAGGAGGTTCTCAGGCAGAGGAAAACAGAAATTCCAGCTAGCTAACAACTCATGTTACTACCCTGAAGGAAAGCCACTTTCTAATCAAGAGTGGTTTCCTCCCACCAATGCTGTCTAACAAGGTTTTCTCTACACAAAAAAGGGCACAGGTCTGTTAGCAGCCAAGTCTCCGGGACTTCTCTCACTCCTCCATCACCAGGGCAATAGGTACACTGGTGAATCTCTCCCTCCCTTATCTCCATCTCAAGCTAAATCAAACTCTATCAGCTGCATGTCCTTCAGCTTGGTGCAAGTCTAGACCTGGGTATGACTCAGACCAGTTTGGAAGGCAAAGAGCAAGAGCATTCTTGTGATACTGCGAGAGAGATGTCACAACAAAGTGCTTTCCAATAGATTTGAGGGGTGTGGATTGGGGGTAAATAAAATATCATAAAACTATTATTTTCTAGCCTCAAAGTTTCCCTCCCTATGCTCTCACCCAGATTTCCTGGGTGGACTTTCTTCTCTTCCTCCTCTTTCTCAGACTCTGTTTTGGGGCTTACCCCATCCCATCCCTGTTCCCAGAAATCTCTTAGCTCTCTAAAATGAACTCTGGTCTTCTCTCTTCCCTTGGGCTCTTAGTTTTGTTGGTAGATAAACCCTCTCCCCCTAAAGACTGGCTGTCTGCCACGGCTCAGATGTATGTCACACCTGCCTCCTGCTTAGCATCTGGCTTACAATTTAATCTGGAATCATTTGTTATACTCCATCTGCAAGATTTTGCTCTTACTTGTATGGATATAAAGCCAGAGCAATTCTCCCAGATTTGGTGGAGATACTCCGCCTTTTATGCTTGCGTTACCAAGACCAGGACTATGCTCAGATGTTCCCCTTGGTCTTGCAACTGATGGTCCACAGAGGAACACCAATGGACAAAACTGAATGCTTAGAAAGAAAGCTGGGAAGTGGCCTTATGTGCACAGCAAAAGCAAGCCTTATCTTCAGAAGTTATCTTCAGAATCAAAGAGGTTGTGGTCTCTCTCCCTTTCTCTCCAGCTTCCAGGGTTGGTTTTTTTTTCCTCTATTATCTAAATGTCTCCTGTAGTCTTCTGCCTTCCTTGGAAGTAGATTTTGCTTTTTTCATCTTGCGCCCCAGTGTTTCTCCCAGAGTCCAGTTTAACCACCTGGAATTTTAGTTTCAGACAGGCTGTACAGTGTTTTAGGGTTTTGCCTCTTCTCATACCGTCAGTTTATTGGTTCCTTCTGTCCTTCCAAATAAACAGCAGATTGCAGCTAGGAGTGGAGGGGAAAGCCTGTTGGCTCTTTCTCTCTGGGAAGCAATCTGAGGGTCCACCCAGTGATGGAGCAGCAATCAAGCCTGAAATGAGAGCCAGCACCTGGCCAGGAGAGGTTAATGCCTTTCACTTCTGTATATATGGATCCTGGCTAAAGCCAGCTCTCATCTTGACCACTACTACTGGACACCAGAATACCATCATGATGGCAGTCTCTGCTTTGGAAAGATTCAGGGCTGAACAGAGCAGAGCAGAGCAGAGCAATGGGACAGTCAGTAGCAGGGATGTATCTGCAGAAAGCCTGGAGGTCACAGACTGGAGTAGAAGAAGGTGGTGTAACACTGACTGAAGCTGCCTCAGGACGTGACTAACAGGACAGGCACCTGGTGGAATTGAAGGGACAACTGTATAGTGGTTGCAGTGTAGAGAACTGTGACAGAAGCAGTAAGACTGGTATGCATGGAGGATGAATAGGAAGATCTAGGTATACACACACAAGAAGGAACAGCAGAAGAGCTATAAGAACAACAGATGTTGATGGCACCAAAATGAGGAGGTCACCAGGATCACAGCATATCTACAGGTAGTTTCTCAAGAAACCCAGAAAAACACTGGAAAAATAAAGGACAAACTAAAACAAGGGATACAATTTTTTTGTTTTGATCAGCTCTGGTGTTCTAGCCCTGAAAAGTGTCACTGCAGAGGCAGAAATACCATGGGCCTTTCTCTGCCACGCAGAGACTGAGATACTCCTTCTCTCCTTCTTCTCCTCTCATCTTACCCCATAAAAAGGAGGTTCCCAGAAATGTTAGTTTCCTGGAGAAGACAGAGAGTTATGAGAGCAGCAGGGATGTTTGCCTGTAACCTTGAGGAGCCATGGAGCCAGGGCTGGGGAGCGGTGAAGCTTGTCTGCTGACCAGCCCAGTATGGGAAGCATGGTAGAGAGCTCCTCAGTGAAGCAAGAATTGGACACTGTTGGATGAGAACCAGAAGGGCTGTGTGGCCTTTTAACAAGTGGTGTGGAAGAACTGCTCGATGAGTAGTAGAAGATGGAAAAACTGTGCTGGTTTTGTGACACCTCACCTTGAGATTTCTAAGGGCAATGTGCAGTCTCTGAATGATAAATTATCAGCAATGTTATTGATATCAGCCTTAAGAGATGCTGTGATGAAATCTTTGAGAGGCAGAAGGGGAAAACAGATCTGTAACATCTTCAGTAATATCATATGTGTGAGCCAGGAGTGCTTGGGGCAGAAATGCCACCATCCTGCCTTCGGCCTGCTGTTCCACAATTGTCCATTATGAGGGATTTTACCCTTCACCCTGAGGTGTCCCTTTGTGTCCATTGCAATAAACAGGGCCCTGGAGCCAGATGGTCCCATTGGCAGTCCTGATGCTGGCAAGACAAGAGCACAGCACTTGGTGCTTTATTACCTTCTCCTTTACATTGTGTATAACGGATGGTTGTGCTGCTAAAGAAGGACAAATATGATAAATAACCATGGAAAAGAAATCTATGGAGATGGATGTTCTACTGTAAACCATATGTCTCTGTCCAGGGCTACTGCACAGTCATTACTGAAAACAGCAGGGTAATAAAAAGCTAGATTTCCTACATTTTCAATAATGTTTTCTGACTACCTGAAATATCAGGTGTTGAGAGACTGGCCAGAATTTCAGCCCTGGAGGCCAGACAAAACCTCCTCATGTCACGCCTTCTGGGACCTTTCACTAAAAGGAGGGAACCATTGCTGTCGGCCAGCGCTTGCCTGGCACCAGACCCTCCTCCTGCTGCTCGTGGTGAATCTGCACCTCCAAAAGAAGCCAGTTCTCACTGCAGTCCTGGTGATCATAAAGCTAAATGTATTGGCCCTTGCCATTAGCTGTGCAAGGACAGAAAACTTACTTGGAGGAAGAACACATGCATATATTGAGGAAAATACAGAATACTAGTGCCAGCAAAGAGTTAGATCCCCAATTTCCCCAGATCCCTGATGACAGAATCAACCCATCAAATTCCTTTCTCACTTACTGATGAGGATGTCCTATGGAGAACAGCTTCTGGACGCCCATCTACCAAACTCCACTCATGGCTAGGCATATCAATTCAGGTATTCCTTTGCAGGTCTTCCTCTAATCCCCGCAAAATCACCTGCCTTCACTCTTTTAATCCAGCTAATTATTCACCTCAATTAACATCCATACAGGGAGGATTTACCAGCAGAAATTGCTCTAATACTGCCCTGACCACCATCTTTTGCCTCAAAGTCTTCTGTGACAGCTGTCATTGTTAAGCTTTCAGTCTACGTTGGCTCTCTGAATTGCTTGATTTATATCTTCTGCAGCAAATCCTTACAGGATGAAAGCTAAAAGTGCTTAGCAAAGCAAGGACCCAGATCAATGAAATCATGAGTAAACACAATATGCTCCAAGTTAGAAGCAGTGCTGTCCCTTTACCTGCATCCAGGGAGACACGGTGAGTGGGCAGTTAATTAACGGTTGCCCCCAAACACGAATGTCTTCTGCAGTTCAAAAGAAATTATTTTTAATCTTACAAATCTGAAATCCAAGGTTACAGTGTTTTATTGCCTTGTCACACAGAGCACTATGGGTAGGGAATCCATACAAATGGAAATAGTCAGAGTCATTTCCTCCTCCACCTGAGTAGATGGAATGAAGAGTCTTCCTCCCTTGGAGCTCTGGCTCTTGGGCACTGGCAAGCTGGGAAGATTACCTTTTTACTAGCAACTACGGATGTAATAGGGGTTTTCAGTTGGATTTCTGCCCCACTGTGTTTGTTGAAGTGAAGCATTACAGAAGAGAAGAACATCTGCAATCCCTCCTTCCAAGCCTTATCACCTTCTCCTAGCTGCTAAGAGGAGCCAAAGGATTTGTTCCCCTACCTGTCTTCCCTGAGCTATTTTTCATAGTGGACAGAGAAAGGCTTAAATGTTACAGATGGCTCAAAATCTTGTGGCATCAGCATGGAATGGCTGTTTCTGTTCATGCTAATAGCCCAAAATGAACAGCAGCAGCAGCAACATGCCATTATGAGCCTCGCTCCAGTCCCTTTAGTGTCAATCAACTGAAAAAAATGAACCAACATACCTGATGTCAAATAGAGTCCAAGGCCTTTTTGGCCCAAATTTCCCACTGTTACTAAGACTGCTCTGGCTCCCTCAGTAGTAGCAATGGAAAGTGAGAAGGCTTATGCAGACAGTTGCCAGCATTGTTAATGTGTTGTTTAGCAAAGCTGGACCTAAGTGGCTCTTTAGGATATTTGTGTGTTATGCATAGCGAGGGAACTTTCAAAGCCTTTTGTTGTGTTTGAGACCATTTGGCTACCAGGTCCCATTAACTCAGCTCTCTATGATAGCTGGGAGCCCACAGGTCAGTGTCGCATAGCCTTTTCTTCGCTGTATGGTTTTGGAGCAGCATTAAAGGTGACTAGCATCTGACTGTCTAACTGCTTTCTCTCTGTTAACCAAAGCAGTAGATGAATGCGCAGCATCCTGTACATGTGAGTTTTTGCTTGGAAGACCTCTCAATCTGGCCTTGTACATGTCCTTCCATATACTCGGTCCCTTCGTGCCCTGCCTCCTTTTTTCTTACTTCTTCCTTTTATTAGAATGTAGTTGCCTCTGGTAGGATGAGAAACCAGCTACATTATATGTCTGCACAGCAAGCTGATTATTTTCCTTCTCACATCAAGTAATAGCAGTAAATGCAGATAGTTGGTGCAAGAGTGCCTGTCACTGAAACCCATCACTGGAGCCCTGGAGCCCTCTGCTCCCCACCCTCCTCCGTGCAAGACAGGTATTTGCCAGCAGACATTTGCATGCACGTGTGTGTCCTCTCTACAGCCTTCTCTGTTAAGAAGTGTGTGAGGAGGTGTTCAGCCAGGCCTGTGTTTGAATTGTTCATCTAACAACAGAAAGAGTAATCCTTTTTAAAAAAAAAAAAAAGATCCGGTATATTAATACTTCAAGAGATGCATTTGTCAGAGGCAGATTCCAGGGTGCTCCTGAGAAGTTGAGCTTGGCTAGTATTAAGTGACAGGGCCTAAAAATCAGTTTCCATGTTTTTCTGCAGATATGTTTTTAACAGCAACCATGATTATGCCTTGGACTGGCATCCTAGGAAAGCAGATGGGTTTTCCTGGCATCGGGTTTCCTGGGCTTTTGGCTGTTGGAGGCTACTGCATCCTGTTGTGAGGGGAATGTATTTTCCAGTGCCATAACGGGATTCTATCTATTTCCAAATATAATGATTCCCTCCTAATTCTCAGGCATGAGGCGCTGCCAGGCATGGCTCAGCCTAACACCATTTTACTACAATGCACATGTGAAAATACCCTGATTTCTGCACTGAGTTTCCAAGCCAGGAATTAATTGAGCCAAGAACAAATAAATAATTCCTTGTTTATTCCTCAGTTAAGCTTTGCTGCTGTTGTCAGGCCATAACAGGTCAGGGAGGAGAACTGCTCTCTGTGCCTCAGAGAAAATATTACTCCCTATTACAGAAAATTAATAAATGGCAGGACTCCAGAGTGGGAAAAGGACTTGTCCTCCTCTTTGTAATTTACACTAGTGTTTAGTAATCTCTGTCCCTTAACTTAAAGTGGTTGGACTATCACTGCTACTTTTTAAAACAGTGGAAAACTTTAAGCCAGAAATCACAGAAAAGATAAGATGCTGACCTTTCCTGGAGTTTTTTCCCACCTCGGACACCACAGAGGTTCCCCCCATGGGGAAGTTGTGGAGGTCACACTTGGCTTTAGGGGCAAATCCAGGGACAACATGCCTGGAAGCACTGAGCTTGTGAGCTGAACACATACGTTGCCATGTGGAGGCACCTGGGAGTTACTGTTCAACAGAGCATCATTGCCTCAGTAAAGCCATGGGATCTGAACCACAGTCTCCTTCTGAAGCCCTTCTTCCTTTACCACCACAGTAGGAGGCAACAGGAGCTTCTGGTAGCTGCAGCCCAATATGCCTTCTTCATTCATAGGTGCTTTCAAAAAGCTCTTTAGTTTGTGATTCAGTTTCTGATCACCAGGAAGTTTACTCTTGGCTTTACATCTTAGGTGAGAATCAATCTGAAGACCGGGGACGTTTCCTGGCAACGTGAGCATTGCTTCTACATGGTGAGCCCTGAAAGGAGAGGTTTCCTTGGGGCTCAACCTCCTCTGTTGCAGGCTTCTCTCTGGC
>NW_008795857.1:3171439-3206898 GCF_000699145.1 Aptenodytes forsteri | reverse complement strand
GTGGGGACCCCTGAAGGGAGTGGTTTCCTTGGGGCCCCCCCTCCTCTGTTGCAGGCTTCTCTCTGGCAGCTGAGGAGAGTCTCCACAGTCTCTGTACCTCACGGCAGAAGATACGCAGCTCGGGAGCCTAGCTTGTGTCCCACCAACTAGCACCCACCTCTGGCTGGGCAGTAGTCTGTAGTCGTGTGCTTGAGCTCACTACGCTATAGAGGCACTGCAAAGGCACCTTCTTGGCTAAGATTGCTTTTAGGAACAGGCTACTTTGGGGGGGGGAGGGGGGGCATGGGGACACACAACAGTCCTGCTGCAGCAAGGGAGGTGCCCAGGCCATCTCTCCCTGCTCAGGGCTGCTCGGGACGCTCCTTTTCTTGGTGAGATGAGGGGCTGCATCCGGACTCTGCTCCATGCCTCTGCCAGCCCTCCCTGCCCATAGCATGTGGCTACTGTTACTGCAGTGCTTTTACCTTAATATTTTACATTTCTATTCTGCTTTTAGTTTTAACATTGTTTGATGAGCAATGGGCCCCTTCCAGAGCGGTGGTAAGCACCACTGAAATAATTCACAATTGGTAGAGCCCGCCTGTCTTTATGTAACACATAATTTTCCCCTGGCCTTGAGATGAATAACGTGGAGAAGAACAAAGCGGCCGTTTAGTGGTGTCCACTAAAATTACGCAAGAGTATAGGGCAAAAAGCAAAGTGAAAACCTGCGCTAATCAGAAGTGTTAGGGAGATTCAAAGAGCGGGACTGTAGTTAACCAGGCAGGAACGTGGCCAGGAAACCCTGTTTAGTGCCCCACTCTATTTAGGAAAGGACCTGAATTTTCTGTGTGCAGCAAATAGGGGACTTACCAGAACATTAAGAATAGCCCCATCCCTATATGACAGCACACCCTTGGTACAAATAGAAAGGTATTGCTTGCCACCCGCGGTCTATTGCCCTTGCTACTTAAAAACCCCAAGCACTTAGCATTTTGCCAGCCACTTGGAATACATACACTAGCTATAAAATGATACTTAAAGAGTTCCTGCACTTTGTACAAATGGCTATTTATGACCTGCCATCAATGTTGTTCTACAGAGAGGCATGGGGAGGGGCGATTGATGGAACACTGAGCCTAATCCATCAGTCACTTTGCTACAAACTCTAAACAGATTTTAATTGTGAGGCCAGATTTACTCCAGCTACCTGTATAGCAAACATGTCTCCCCACTGAAATAGAGAAATACTTTATCCTGAATGCTCTTTTGCAATGTATATATTGTATCAATGTCAATAAAATATTTGTCACAGCAAAAATGTAAGCCTGTCTGCTACATAACAGAGAGCCCCAACGGAAGGCAACACTCCCAGATTTAATGCTGACTAAACTTCTCAGTTTCACAGGAAATTAATGGGGCTGGGGAAGAGCCTTGCAATTAGAGGAGCAGGGCTACAAATTCTTGCCTTGCTGTTGGCTTTCTTTATTGGAAAGATCTCAGTTCTCCGAGCAGGACTGGGCTGACGGCTGGAATTGCTGGGAGATTTTATTTCTCCTCAGAGCAAGAAAAATAAAACCACTGGCATGACAAGCTTGCCTATGCTTCCATCCCCTGCTCTGCCAGAGCACCCCAGGTTGTTCCCCACCCAGAGCAGTGGATTTACTCCCCGCAACCCCTTTAAACCATGGCATCACTGCTGAGACTGCCAACATGGGAGCCAATTAGGTAGCGCTACAAAGATGTTGATGCTACAAAGATGTTGATGCCTGTGGTCTGAGAGCTATCGGCTTATCTCAAATATCCCCTGAACTGCCATGAAGTGGTAGCAGCTTTTAATCACTGCTGAGCTTGACTCAGTTCAGACCATTTCCTTGAGCTATCCAGTCCTTTTGTCTGCCTGGCTTCCCTGATAATTAAAACTCTGTTTACTGCAAGAAGACACTTTCTTCTTTAAATTTTATTTCTTTCCTCATCGCTAGCTATTACAGAATTGCTCCTGAAGATCCTTAGGTTAAGTGACTTTCATGTAACATGCCCTTCTCTTGTGGTAGACCCAGCCTGCCACCTCAGATCTCCAGACAGCCCGGCACAGTCACCATGCTTGAGACCTGGTATCCAGCCCTGCCACAGCTCAGCTCTCTCTGGTGCCTAGAGAGGCACTGAATTACGTCGGCCTCTCTGCATTACCGCAGACAGACCCTCTCTGCTGCTCACAGATCTGTTTTAAACCAGGTAGAACAGTTTTTCTTTGCAATTCCTAATGCCCCTGCCAATGATACATAGCACAGTGCCCAGCACAGCCTGAAAGCTTGTTTAGGCAGGAGAGGTTGGTTTCTGGGTCTCCTGGGAGGGCTATGCAGGTGAGAAACTCATTCTCCGCAATCAACTGTCTGGTGCATGCAGGTGTCATCTTTATCATCTGTGAAGGTGCAAATCCTACCAGTCCCATCGCATCCACATTTGTATTTTTCTCCTGTGACATTGTGGGTACCACTTGTTCATCTGTTGCAATTTTCGGTTATTCACACAGCTGATGGCACAGGACTTCAGTCTAATTAACCTGACTGGATGCTGGCATGCTAAACATTGCGTACTCTGATTTATAGAGGATACCTCAAACGCTTATCCTTGCAAGGCTTTTCAGAATCCAATTTGCTTTTCACTTTCTGCTGTTTGCTTGTTCCTTGGCATTTCTCTCTGATGGACAATGAAAACAGACACCTGGCTTTCACTTCAGTTTTTAGTCAGGTTTACTCTCTCAATTTTGTGCGCTAACGGAGTAACATTTGTGTTGCAAGCCCCCAAAGGGGATTTTTCCTTGTTTTTAAGAATGTTCCCTTCATGGGATTTTTTAAAATGAATTGCTGTGCAATATTTTTATTGGTCTGTGGTATTTTTTGGACAGGCTTATTTCCTGCAAAAGCTGTACTGGGGGTTAAGCCCTAGCCTTGGTGCTTCCCTTAAAATAGTGGCCCCTGGGCCATAGTTATATGAATCTAAAACATTCATCACAGGCTTCCTGTGTGCATGAAGGGAAGAGCAGATATTGACAGTTTCTTATCTCTATTTCTGGCCAGCCTTGCTTGGTATCAGGGCAGCTAGTTCTCAAATCACCAGACGAACCCAGACTTTTGTGCCGTGTGATTCAGAAAGGCCTGCCAAAAGAAGAAAATAGTAGGTCAGTGTCAGTCCTTCTGCGTTAACCTGGCGATGTTCATTGCACAGGCGAGAGCCTTGTCTCCTGGGTGATATTGAACAACCCAGGAATGACTCCAAACTCCTCAGGCTTTGCTCTCGCTAGGCTGGCGGCACATTTCGCCCTTCTCCCATTAGCGGTGAAGTGAGACAAGGAGTATATGGATACGAAGATGAGAAGGGATCCCAGTGAGGCAGGCAATAGTTTGGCAGTTAAATTTACCATCAAAAACACTCTAATGTATTCTAGAGGCATTTTAAGTGCACTGCATTAAACACAACTGGTAGTACAAAAACAGAGCAGAAATATGCCTTTGATTTCCTTGCCTGTGTTTTATTGCTCTAGCGTGTGCTCTGTAAACCACGTGAGCATTTGCATCCGGGATAAGGCATTAAGTGACAGTGCAATTCAATGGGCAATGTTCCTTCCTCTAGGCAGGAAGGTCAGAGGTTTGGATTTTCCTTCAAGCTCATACCTGCTGGTAGAACAGCAGCAAAGGGCTGGAGGGATAAGTTGCTTTTTGGACCAAGCATTAAACACAGAAACATTGTGAGATGCAACAGGGTGAAAATGAGGATGCACATCACTCATTGCAGAAACATTATAGCAGAGTATGTACATCTGACACATAACAAAACTTATTAAAATGACAGTACAAAGTCAAGCACTGAGAAATTAGGAAAAGGCAGGAATCTTCAGGCAACCATTAGTTTGCTCCCTTATGCGTTAACTACGTGGCTACACAGTGTTTTCCCTGCAGGGCCCTGTTTTATTCACTGCACAAGGTAGGCAGCACTAACTTAATAAATAGCACTTCAGTATTTCCTTTCTCCTTGGCTTTTGCTCTGCTGCCTGCACGGTTGGGTTCCTCATGTCCTGTGGCCCCCTCCCCTTCCTTGGTCCCTGTGCTCCCAGCCGTGCTCCCTGCCCTTGCTGGTGTCGCATGCTAGATCCTCTCCTCAGACTCAACACCGAGTCTTGCTGCCCCTTCCCACCAGTGCCTCCAAGACACCTTGTCCCATTCGTCTCAGCTCCCCAACATCCTCCTCGACCCACACCCAAGGGTTGCCGGGGTCCCTGCAAGGTCCCACCACTATCTCCCCACCCACCCTACCTTAGCCACTGAGGACTGGCCTTCCACAAGACCCTCATCTAGCCAGCCCCAGTCGACCCCAGGGGAAGAGATGGGCGGAAGAACGAAGGAGTCAGCACTGTATCCAGGGGCTGCAGGGGTTGGAGTGTGACATGGAGAGATGCCCTGCAGAGGGTTTGCATGCCAGCCTGGGCCCAGGGCTCTGCTACACAGGCAGACCCCCAGTTCTCATCAGTCTCCGAAGACTTAAAACACCCAGGGGATTCGGCAGCTGACGTCTCTCCTGCAGGCTGTCAGCCCGGGCCCCATCTGATCAAATGCAGAGGTGTCTGTCTGAGCTAACCATCTGATGAGCCTTTTGTAGTCAAGGCAGAGAAAAGACAGCAGTCCTGGGGCACGATTCATCCTAAACAGACACTTAATACAGGTCAGATGAATTGTCCCCTATGAGTGCCACCGACTGTAAATAGAAATAGGGCACATGAAGCTATGCAAGATGAATGCCGCACTGGTGGCCAGGAGGGGGAGATCACACCATCACCTAGACACAGTCTCCCTCTCCACAGTCTCAGTCTCAGCCTGACTCCCTGACCCCACTTCCCTCACCCAGACTATTTTCCAGGCCCAGTCTCTTTGCTCATAGTGTCTCAGTATTTCACCCTTCTCCAGATCCCAGCCCAGTTTCCCTCCCTCTCTTGCTCTCACCAGCTCCCAGGTGAAGCTCCAACTCTCACCAGGCTCCTGTGCAAATCTGCTCCCCGAGCATTTGCTGAAAGCTGGTTCCACATGGCTACAGCCCTTGTACAGCAAATTCTGCACAGCCTGGGGCGTCAAACATGCCCAGGACAGATGGACTTTTGGGAGAACATTGCTTCTACAATCCAAGTCATTTCCAAGAGGCATGTGCAAACTGCAGTTTCTGGAGGCCAGATTTGGGGCAGGTTCATGAAGAGGCACATGGTGCATTCCCAACTCAGAGACTACCTAAGTGCTCAATTTCAAGTCCTGTTTCCACAACATGCAGGATACTGAACATGTAAAGAAAAAGGTCACCTTTATTTTTTAACATGGACAAAGGCATATTTTTTTTCTGGCCTCATTCTTGAAAACTGCTACATCATCTTGGATGAAACAGTCACAAATCATGTACCCCCAAAAGGAAGACTGAGTAACCATGAAAAATCTCTGCCCAGAAAAGGTCTTACATAACTAGAAATAAGATCTTATGATGGGAAATGCTGGACAATCTTAATTATATGTGAGGCTAACAACCTGCACATAAAGATGAGACACTGTTAGGAATTGATGTCTCAGAAGAAAAGATGCTAGAATAAATACGTTACATGAAAGAGTTGTAAATCACCAGTCTCTGATAGCCCAGGTTAAAAAATTCTGAAGGCACCTAAGAAAGAAATTTTGAAGGAAAATACATAATCTCTCAATAAAATTAGACAGCTGCAAGATAGCAAACATCGAGTCTACCATTTTCAGAAACACTAGGGTTACTCATCCCAGGAAATACAAATCAATACATCTTACTCTGATAAACAAGTTTTGTAATGAAAATTTAAAACATAATTACAGCGCCACGGATTGAGATGCGTTAAGGTCTAACAAGCAAATTTGCAACACAGAAAATCATGTTTCATTGGTCTATTGGACTTCTTTGGATAAAAAGGCAATGGAGAATTTGTTGCTACAGGCTATTGGATTCCTCCAGAACTTTTGACAAAGTCTTTCTTAAGACAGAATTGCATAAACTAAGCAGCCAGAGGCAAAGCAACATCATAAACTAGAGCGAGGCTAGAAAGCAAAAGAAAATGAAGAGGAATAAATGGCCAATTTTCATTATGGTAAAACACCATTAGTGAGGTACAATAAGGTTTAGTACCAGGGGATCATATTATTTAACATAGTCATCGGTTATCTTGAAATGGGAACATGCAGTATAGCATCAAAATGAGCCCATCAGGTCCCTTTATTTAGCCAATGCTGTGTAAGACTGGGGGGGCTGATCTGGGTGCCCGGGCTACTCAAACCGCCAGTGGGGCCACCACCACCAGCAGGTCAGGACTCAGGGCTATGAACCTCATTTAAAGCTGTATTTGCCTACACTGCTTTCACAAGCCTGCCGCTGCTGTGTTGCATCTTTCCAACTTTAATTCAAAGTGCAGCTGGTCTTCAAACAAATGCTCCCTTAAAAACCACTGATATTACTTACGAAGCACAACCTTCCCTCCCGGGAAGCTGTCAAGCACAACCCACGCTGCACTCGCTCTGGACCGTGAGGGTCAGCACTGGTAACAACAGGGGTCTTTTCCTGGAAACCTTTGCTTCAAACTCTGTAAAACTTACAATGCATTTTTAAATAGCATAGCATCATGTATATTTATAGCATTATAAAAATTAAAATACTCTTTTTATTACCACCAGTCCACTCTAATCAAGGGTCAAGCCAACCCAGGTCCTTTGTCCTGGCACATTTGCATAGGACACTCCTTATACTCCCTGCAGGGACAGCCAAATTGAAGCCAGTTGCTCTGGAGAGTAGCTGCTTTAGTGTCTCACATGTCTCTGCTTTTGAACTCTGCTTTTGAACTCTCTGCTTAAAGTTGCCGAGGACAAGGCACCTCTAATCCCAGCAGCGGGGCATGCATCCATAGATCATAGCTCCCATGCTCTTGGGCCTGACCCTACTTTTTGCTGTGGCGCAAAAAAATCTCCTAGATTGTGCAAATAATGGGTAATAAACATACCCCGTACTCCCAGGTATGCATCACTGCTGAGTGTGGGGACCCGATGAGGAGACGCTGTTTCCCTTGGCCTCAGAAAACTTTCTCTGCTGGGATTTTCCTCTCTTCTCCGGTAGGTAGGAATTGCAACGCCCAGGAGCTTCCAAAAGCTCTCCACCCACAGCAGCGCCCCACAGCGCTGCAAAGGGGTTTGTAGGGAAGGAGTGGAGGAGGAAGAGGAGGTGACATAAACTCGTCAGGAAGCAGAGCCAGAAATGCAATGCAATGCAGAAGGCCTCACCTGCAATGCAATATTCAAAATGATCAGGCTGGTTTAGATGCTGTAGTTCTGTGATAAGGTTTGGAGGGTGCTCTGAAAAGAGCTGGACAGTCCCCAGCTCGGTCCTTCTGCGGTATGATGGCAATATGCTCTATGGCTATTCATCTCCGGGCAGTGCCAGCCACTGGGACATACACTGCCCGTGCTCTTGGATGGGGCTGTGTGTTTCAGAGGTGCTGCTTTTTCCTCTCTGCGTGGTCATTTCCTTCTTTGCACATGGTGTCCTAAGATGATCAAGTGGAGATCATAGGGATCTTGGTGATCTGTCTGCTCATAATCATTAACTATACGACATGCTGTGACACCGCATTCACCTCTTTTCCCCCCTCTAACTCTCTTCCTTGCCATATAAGCCACCAGTCTTTCCTCCTGTCTGTACAATCTGATGTTTGAGCTCAGATTCCCATATGGAAATTTGTATTTTTCATGTTTGACTCCCACGAGGGCCCTCCCCCAATACCACCCTTTTAAGAAGTGAACATCAAATCAAGATTTTTTCCTGTTCTCAGACAGTAGAAAAAAAAAATATTTACTGTTCCTCCAGCTATTTACAAAGGCAGGTGGACGTTCCTCTGCCAGTGAGGGCAGGACGTAGCGAAAACCATACTTCGGGGCTCCTAAATAAAAGCAGCTCCACAGAGCAGCCAGCTGAGCTGAGCTCCAGCACCACTCCTCTACCCCCCTTTCCCTTCTCACCCCTTTCTCCAAGTCCCCAGCTGCAAAGCAGAAAGGCAGCAAATCTTCAAAGGTCAAACACTGATGCTGGCTTTCCAGGGTGGGAGAGTTTTGGTGTCTGACTTGCGATGTGGGGGCGGTCATTTTTCCTAGTGCCCAAGGCAGCATGACAGGCTGTTTCGAGGATGATACCTCAGAAGTAAGATGGATATTTGGGGTCTGAGTTGGATGACAGCTGTCTAACAGATTGAAAAGAAGTGTAAGAGGACGGTCATGTGGCCCTAGCAGCAGGGGACCAGCCCCCTGATTAATATCTTCACGTGCAGGCTGGAAAGAAAGCCCTCTCCTCCTGTCCCCATATTTGACTGCCTTGGAGACTGGGGGAAGCATTTTCTGAAGCTCCTCTGGCAGAAGAACATCCCTCGCAGCAAGGAAAATATGGTCAAAAGCAGGGTGGCTCTGAGGCATGGTACACTCGGGTCTCCCTGGAGCGATGTGCAGAAGGTACCAGCCTGAATGTGCACAGTTTAAAAAAACTCAGCTGCCTAAAAGAGAGACAGGGCAAAGAAAATAATGAAGCTTCTGTTTTTGTGCCATGAGTTTTGCACAGGAGATTCTATATCTGGGATCACATGTGCCCGTGACTTAGTACCTGCTGTAAATAGCTGAGGTACAGGGGAGGAGAAAGAGGCCATCTTTCCCCATGCACAACTGAAGATTTTGCTAGCTGGACTCCACTGTAATTTCCAGGCAATGGGAGGTGCTGGGGAGACGCTGGCAACGGGAGTCCAGGCAGGGACTGCTGCAGCTTTCCATGCTGACCCATTCAGCTGGACGGATGCGGGTCATGCAGCTGGCAGAGCACATCAGGATATATGCAGTCCCCTGACAGCCAAAGCTAGGAAAAGCATCTGCTCTCTCCTACACTTAGACCGAGGGTGGAATTGTGCCTGGCCTTCGACAGAAACCTGAGGGTGTTTTGGTTCTGTGCATAAACCATCCCTGGGGGAAGGGAAGCGTTTCGAACACACCTTCTTGCCCTGGACAAGGGTGTTAAATTAATGCATCTGGTGATATAAGCAGTTGAGACTGTTAGAAACTGAGGGCAATTCTCACCATTTTTTTTTTCTATTTTGCATTGAAAAAAACAAGGACTAAGAATAATTTTGGGATATTTTTTGCATCTGATTTTCTGAGAGAAGTTCATAAGTTTGTGGGGAAACCCAACAGCTAATGCAAAATTCCTCCGGTGCTCTGATGGGGCAAATGCTGGGGCCCCAGACGTGGTCAGGTAAAGATCATGAGCAGCAATTGTTTGACATTCTTGACAGTGTCACGAGTCCCAGTAAACAATCTCAGGCATCTTTGTGAAGCGGTGGTGCACCTTTTCTTTTAGGGGTCAGGCTATCACCTCATCCTGCTCTAAGTAATACCTCAGGGGAACCAAAATAAAGTTCCAAGATAGGCTTTGTCAAGCTGTCTTCCCTTCAGCTAGGCTATCAGAGACCTTCAGCCCCACAGCATAGCCACATACAACAGCTTTAGCTGGGCAAAATGTACTGAGTGGGAAGCTGGGAGAAGATTTATCCTTTTTTACACCATTTTGTCAATGGTTTTCTCTATTAGACTTTTTTTCAATAGGAATTGTTTCAATTTAGACCCTTAGGGATAGTCTGCGCATAATTTTTCATACTGACTTAACTATATTAGCTTCAAAGCCAATGTAATTAAAGTAGTATTCCCTCCTCCTCCACAGTCACACTTTAACTGGTATAAAGGGACTTACAATGGTACCGCTTACATGAAAATTAACTGCATTAATTCTTCCTTCTCTGCACACCTGTATTACATCTGGACAGCTGCGACATCACCAGGGGGTGGGCTGGGGATGAAATATCGAAACCCTTCTGACAAAGTTAAATGGGTCCAAGTGTAGGCAGGTAATACTAACAAGGCAGACCACCTTACACTCTGGTCTTAGGCTTAGTGGGACAGACTGACAATCAGCATCTATGGGTGTGAGGAAAAGGGATCTAGAAAAGTTTGATTTGAGGCACCGTGTCAAGAAAACCCCAAAAGAAAGTGGAAGTTACAGCTTCTGGTCTCACACCAGCATTAGGATCTCCACTCCTGACGGCAGAGAAGAATGTGGTGGTTTCACCTATTGCCTCTATCTCCTCCTACATGCAGCCCTATCAAGTCTCACGACTCCTTGTTTAGGTGCTGAAGCTCGCAGCTGTCCCTCTGCCCTCCCTGCCCTGCCTTTCCACCCCCCCAAACTCCAGGTCTCCTTCCGAAGGAGCTAGCTGCACCCCGCGTCAGGCGAGCACCTCTAAGTCACCGCAGTCATCCTCCCTGCACAGACGACAAACAAAGTGCAACATAGTTTCACATTTGTCACTTCCCAGGCTCCTTCCAGTCTCCCTGATTTGTGATTTCTATTTCAGGAGCTCTGCAAAGGAGCTCCACTGATTAATCCTCCCTCTATGAACTAAAAGTAGCTGTAATCCCAGGGCATGGGGGAGGGACCCTTAAACATCCCCGGTGGAAGGAGGCAGTATTAATTCTGGCATGGGAACAGCACTTAGCTTGCCTGCAGAATGACTTAATTTGTTTCTTAATGGACACGATGCTTTGCTGATAAAAGCCCTAAAGTGCCTTTAAAAAAAAATTAAGAAAGTGATTGTTCATTCTTTACCCATTGGACATTTCGTTTGTAATGTTTATGTTCCAGCCTGGAAAGCGGAAAGGGTTATGCTCCGGATGGGAAGTTAACACATGTGCAGGCTCAGGTACTTTGTTAACTTTAAAAGGGAAGGGAGGAACCCACAATCGAAGAAATGCGGAAGGCAGCTCGCTGTAGGAATTACTGTCCAGTCAGAGCTTCAAGGCAGGGCTGGAGGGATGCCTAGATATCCAGGGAGATTTTTTACCTACAATTGTGTGTGTTATAGGAAGAAGAGATGGGAGATTAAACCCTGCATCTAAATTTCCCTAACCTGGATAGTAAGGAAACTCAGCTCCACCATGAGTCAGGTTCTCAAAAGCTGGCACCAAACACTACTCCCTGGGCAGAGAGTGCTACCAGCCACTTGGCTCTTCTTTCTGATGCAGCCTTCAGGTGCTGATACTGCCTTATAACTGCTGATATCTCAGGGAAATGGAGGAGGAGGAGCGGTAGGTCCTAGAGATGTGAATAAGGAAGGGCTTTTTAGATGACATATGACATCAGAATATCAACCAAATATCCAGCAACTGAAAATCAGATCACTGCCCGGCTCTGGATCCTGGCCCAGCACTTTGTTTTGGCCATTTCTGCAGGCTGAATTTGTGCTGCTGACCACTGCCAGGGAGTCTAGCTCTGAGCTAGATGAACCATTTGTTTAATCTAACATGACAGTTCCTGTGCTCCATAATGCATGATGGCTATTACATTTCTAGGGACCCCAGGCTTTCATCTTAAACCCAACATCCAGGTTCTGGCGCCCAGCCTCAAGTGCTGGGGCTCCTGTTTGCACTCCTTGCCACATTTGCCTGGAGTTGCTGGGCGAGTGCCAGCCCCAGCACTGCCATTTCTGCACATCTCCATGGCAGGCAAAGACTTAATGGCATCCCCTTGGTACTTGCTATGTGCCAGGGATGGTGCTGCAGCAGCGTTGCTTATGTTTCCTGGCAAGGTTAGTGGGTCACCCCCTTCCACCTCCACTGGTCTGGGATCCCTTGTTTGGTTATTCTCACACTGGTCTTCCTGGAGATACGTGGCTGGCAGGACACCTTCTCTTCTTATGCCCCGAAGCCTATTCTAATAGGATCAGGATGGAGGGGAAAGGAGCCCCTCATCAGAGGTTCATCCCTCTCTCCAGGGCAAGGACAGCAGACTGCGTCAGAAATGGAGGGCTTGGAGGTCAGAGTCACCCCACAGCAGAGAGCTTCCTCCCTCTCTAGGAGATGAGGATGGAGCAGCAGAGCTTCCAGGGGCCAGGACCAATGGAGATGAGAAGCCAATGTAAAATATTTGAGCTCACAGAGAAAACTTGATGATCCAGGAGTATCAGCAGGATGAGGGAAGATCTTGCGGTGATCAGAGCTATAAAGGACAATAAAGCAAAAAAACCATGACTACCTACTAAAAATAAAGCTTCTTGAGTCATACTGTATTAGCCCATTGACTTCAGCAGGAGAAAAATACTCTAAGTCATGTATAGAGCAACTAGGTACAGAAATGCTGGGTCAAAGCTGAAAGAGGGGGAAAGGTGCTCAGGAGTCTCTGTTTTAGTGTCACCCTGTCATGAGCACTCAACAAGGTCCAAATACCAGTGAAAGCTGCATATCCTCCTGCCCCGGTAAGCAGAAAGGGCACCCTTTTGTCTGCAGAGCAGGAAGGATGAACATGAGAGAGATGCTGGCACTTGGCTCCAGGCAAGGTGAAAGTCCACTGACATTGGGCAAATCCAGTGCAGGAAGCCCCGTGCTCTCTCGGGCTGCCCTTCCTCTTGCCTATCAGGTCAATATGCTGTTACTTGCTTGTGCAGGAGAAACCAGGGAAATCCCATTCCTAGATGCGCTGTTCTCTGGCACTGAGCATCCAGCCCAAATCCTGATCTCACTTAAGGCATCAAGGCAGCATTAACACCGTCTGAGCAATTTCAGACTTAGAGTGGTGTCACCACAATCAGAATCAGGCCTTCAGCCATTCCTGGCATGAGACTCTCTCTCCCTCCCTCTCTTCCTCCCCTTATTTTCTGCGGTCTGTAAGATAATTCACTAAAAATATTGCAATGTGCTGTTTATTCTGGCTGCCTCTTCAAGACCTTCCTGTGCCTTCACCTCTTCCCCACCCCACTCTGCAGGAATTTCACAAATCACTGCAGGTTACGCTCATCTAACTTGAGGATATGCATCACCTAAATACCATCTTCACAAACTGCCTTTCACCTCAAGGACAATAAGAAAAGATGCTCCCGCTGCTTCTTGCCTCACAGAGGATGTGTGAGGAAAACTCCAGACGCAGCAGTATATTGATCTAAATTAAACACACACACACACACACACAATCTGATTGAACTGACAGGAAACTGGTGTTTAAAGGCAGAAAATTAAAGCTGTTAATATAATAATGAACAGTTGTGCTTACTGTCTGTGGCTCTGACATTTCATATTGTCATCTCACCAGCTAATCACCGCCTCTCCCCCTTTTGTGGGAGTTAATGTGTTTTCATCCATTCACCCAACAAGGTAGCTCTCCAATTGTTTGACAGTTACTAATATATCCTACCTGCTAATGAGCCACCGAGCTGGAGCTGCACAGGTGATGGAATAATAACCGCACACCGCTCTGCAATAACCCTGGTCAGGCCAGGCACGGCGCACTACATGCCCACTTGCTGCTCGCCTTGGCCCCTGAGATGAGGTAAGCCCCCCGGTAGCCCCACTCGCTCCCTCAGTGCTGGGGGGGGACCTCAGGAGTGACTCCATCTGAATGGCAATGCTGCACTTCTGCAGGAGGAGGGGAGAGCCGTGGCCGCTGCCTTTGGCTGGGGAGGTCCCTCCCCAGCTCAAGGCTGGGATGCCGGACCCTGGCCATGGATGTGGACCCCAACCCAAACTGCTGCACCATCTGTGGCTTTGCAGGGCACCCGGCAGGTCTGCCCATGCAGCTATTCCCAGAACAAGTCCTGGAGGTTTTGGAGGCACTGCGCTAAATACTGGTCCTGACTTTCGTAGCAGTTTGGCTCCTCTAATCTCCAGCCAAGACCTGTGAGGACTTCAGCCTGCAGCCAGTCAGGCTACTGGGCTGGGCCATTTCAAACAGTCTCTGCAAGTTTGCTGGCCAGCTGCCACCTGCCTGCTTGCCCAGAATCAGGGGCATGAGCACCGTGGCTTGACAGCTTTTTTTGCTCGGGGAACTGCACTCACCAGTAAGTAAATATCTCTGCTCCACAGACGGGGAGCCCGAGGGGAGGACATGAGGACAGGCTTGCTCGCGAGTCAGCGGCAGGACTGGGAAATGGACCCTTTCCTCGGCCGCCAGTGCTGCCAGTTTCCATTTCCAACAGTGGAAGAGGGAGAAGGAGAATGAGGCTTATCCACCTTTAAAGACGACCTGCGAGCTGATTTCCTGCACTGATTTTCCAATAAACTTGGCTACATCGCTTGAGTGGATTCTTGACAGCCTCAGCATAACAGAAAGGGCACCACACTCCCCTACAGTAGCCCCCACAAGGACTACACAAGCTCAAAGCCTGTGGAATAGATGTTACATTACCCAGGCCAAATCCTGCTTTGCACTGCCCACCGGTCATGTCCTAGGTGACGTGTAACTACCTTGTTAATGGTAGAGGGATGAGCCTGGAGTTACCAAAGTGATTGCACCTATGGCTATTCATCATCATGACTGGGAGACACCTTCTTCTGCTTGCACAGCTGGTGTGTGCAGAGTCCCCCGTCCAGCTGGGAAGGAGGAAATCCAGAGGAAGGAAGGAAGGAAAAGCCACCATTCTCCTGATCCATCACCACGGGGCAAATGGACAGTGTGGGGTTAACAAGTGGGGTCTGAAGACTCTCACACTTGGATCTCTGACTTGAAACATGGGGATGAGCAGGACCTTGAACTGGTGCTGTGGTCACGTCCTTACTGAGGCTTCCACAGGACAATGAAAAAACCTCTGCACCATAAATTTATAAAAGTGTGTGTCCTTTGGGGAAACTTTCTCCACCACCCATCTCAAGGAAACTGGCTTCTGCCATGAAGCATGGGGATTTATTGTCCATCTAATAAAATTAAGGGTATTCCATTATCCATATTCATGCCTAATTTTTTATTTTGGCCCCATTCTGGTTTTTGGACACATTAATTTCTGACAGCAAGGAGTTCCACAGACCTGGAACTACGTATTAGACAAAAACAATTTCCAAGCTTTTTACATGCAGTTTTTCAATTTAATGACTCACCTCCATGAAAGAAAGTACTTTGGAGCATCCAGTATACCTTCTCTAACCCATCTATTGTTTTACTCTTGTCTACCATGTCCCTTGCTATTTATCTCTTCTGTTTGATAAAGAGATCCAGTATTTTCCACTCCTTTTCCAAGTCTTTTCTGTCTGGTTACCAGTTCCTTTTACTTCTCCTACACCTTTTCTGAACAGATCTCCAGGGCTGAGTACAGTATTACAGGTAAAAGCAAGCCATCTAGCAATATCATAGCATTGCCACATAGCTGATCTCCTATCACATTTCCAGCTGTTCTTTGCTTTGCTTCACCACCTTCCTGCATGCTGGAGGGGTTTCACGGAGCTCTCTGTACCAGAAAGCTCACTTTTTTCCTTCCTTTAAGTGAAGACACAGCAATGTCATTGAATGGTTTAAATTATCTCTCCCTGCTCCTCACCCATGATGGCACACGCATCTTTAGGAAACAGATTATTGGCTTTGTTCAGGTTAGCAGTTTCCCATCCTCTGCACCTCTGTCCACTTGTCACATCCTCTTTCAGTTCTCTCTGTTTATGGGGCTGCAGGAATTGCCCTCCAGTCTCTGAGTTAGCCCCATGTACACGGACCCACACCAGCTGCTGGGAGCAGTGCTGGATGGAGATGGATGGAGACCTCTTCCCCTGCAGTTTGCCCTAAAACTGAGGAGCTGCAGGAAACCAGTCTCCAAGCCCAGCGTTCCCACTACCAGAGACGCGAAGAACAAAATAAATCTCCGTTCCCCCAAGAGGGAATCAGTACTCGTGGGTGACATTCAGGCTCCTGCAGGGAGCAACGAGGCAGTCGGATAGCCTTCACTGCTGCTGCTGTGCAGCTTTCCCACAGCTGGAGCCGGGGGGGGTTGCTTCAGTGCTTGAGTTGATAAAATACAGAGGACAGTCAGCAAAGGCCACTTAACAAGCAGGGACAGCAGAAATCCTGTTTCAGAGGGAGAGGACAGCAAGGCAAAGTGGAGGGGGACCGTCCTGCTGAGCAGAGCCAACTCCACAGCGCACCACCACCACACTGCAGAGCATCAGTGCGCTACCCTGCGGCTCCTTCACTGCTGCTGCTGTGCAGCTTTCCCACAGCTGGAGCCGGGGGGGGTTGCTTCAGTGCTTGAGTTGATAAAATACAGAGGACAGTCAGCAAAGGCCACTTAACAAGCAGGGACAGCAGAAATCCTGTTTCAGAGGGAGAGGACAGCAAGGCAAAGTGGAGGGGGACCGTCCTGCTGAGCAGAGCCAACTCCACAGCGCACCACCACCACACTGCAGAGCATCAGTGCGCTAGCCCCTGCGGATCGCTGCCAGCGAGGGGGATGCTTGGTGGAGATGCTTCACTTCTGGGCAGCCGCGGCCGCTGGCACCGCATGCTGCATGGCAGTAAGCAGGGATAGGAAATGGCGATGGGGGCGATCAGAAAAGCCAAGATGTGATAAGTTCCTCTGTCCTGTCCTGTCCTTGCCCATGTGAAACGGCTGGAGGACACTGAGTGCAAATCACAGCTACTGCCCCTGCCATTCTCATCGGGACTGAGCCCAGTCACATAGCCTTACCCACAGACCCCATCCTCTGACAGGTAGGTAGCATCCAGTCTTGCCCTGCAATTTGCCACTCAGGTCTCTCTTGGGGCACTTTGCTCCTTACCCGGCCCACAGCAGAACCAAGAGGAACACAGTGTCACCTCCCCCGGGGAAGGACGTAATTTCCCATTGCCCAGGCAATAAAAGTATCTTTCCTAGTTTTATAGACACCTGCCGACAGGCTTTAAAAATAGGGGACCCAATTTCCATTTTCATGGTGTTCCCTTATATAATATAAAGGAGCTTTAAATTGGAGTGATCTATATTCATCTCATGGTTTCTTCCCACTGCCAAAGTGCTGTAAAATCTGTTGTAGTGTAAATGAGAATCAGGTCCAAAATGTTCCTCTACAGCACAGAACAGCGCTGGCCCCTCCAAGGCTATGAGCAAGGTACTTGGGAAGGGGGAGAGAAGGAGAAATCCCACGGTCGAGGAGGGAGGGAAGTAGGAAGGCAGGGAGGGAAATGTGACCTTGACAGGTACGTTTGAGAAATAACCCTCTACCAGCTTGTGGCTGTGGACAGCTCTCAGGGATGTGAATGCTCGAAGAGGTCACACGTGGGTGAATTAATGTGGGTCTAGGCTTGTGAGAAAAATAGGCAACACACAGGTAACACCTTCAGTGACACTGTATACATATGTGTATAAATCTGTAAGTATATATACATGGCTATCCCTGTGTTTTGGCAAATCTTTTCAGGTTTGTTTCAAGTACCGCCAAGATCCAATGGATTATTGATAATTTAGAGTTATCCTTCCTGTACAAGATAACCAGTTTCATACTCGGTGTAAGCAAATATGTCAAGCAATTTCTTGGTTCACCCATCTGTAGCTGCCAGTCATGCTAGGATTTATGTATTAACTGCGTTGGATCAAATGTCGGCTCAAATGTTGGATAATTTGGGGAGGGAGGCCACTGTTTTTCCAACTGAAAAGAGAATCTGCTGGAAGATGAACAGGACTGCGAGCAATGGTATAGTTTTACTTTTTTAACCCCTGACAAATGCCGCCAGCAGCAAGGCACCTCCCCTATTAAAACTGGGAAGATGACTGTAGTTTCAGTGTATACCCAGCTTACATGGAGATAGCCACCGCCATGAGCAGTGCTCCCCTCTGACCTCCTCCGCTATGCCTATGGGTGCAAAGTGATAGTTGCGACTCCTGGGCTTGGAGGAGGAGGTAGCGCAGCTGCCAAGAGTCAGAGAACAGCAACTGCTCAGCAACAGGTTTCCCTAACAACTATCAGCCTCCACAAAAAACATCTTTTTCTTTCAGGGTGTCTATTCAGCCTCTCCTCTCACTGCTCACGGATGGACCAGCACAGCTAGGAGGCATTTTGGTTTTATGACCAAGATCCACAAAGGCTCCCAAGTTGCTCTATGCATTTATCCTCCAAATAAATTGGTACGGTGAGAGGAGGACAGCAGTGCCCCGTCCCTTGGACCCACACTAAGCTCCAGAGAAACTTTCTGGCTTGAAGAAATTGCGCTGAGTGAAACCCTGCGACCTGCACCAGGCCAGTGGCTGAATGCTGGCATGTCCCAAGGCTCCCCCCCAAGGTGCTTTGAGGACCGGAGGAGGGACGACCTCTCTGACCCTTGTGCCTTTGCTCTGACTATGGTACCTCCTGCCCATCTAATTCCGGGTGGGACTCTGAAACTGCTGGGAAAACCCGTAGGTGGGCAAAGGGGAATCAGCTTTCACCTGATTGCCTCTCCCTTAGAGCATAGTGGAAAAAGTCAGGGAAGGGTTTCTGGGATGCTGAAAGAGGAAGGAGGGAAGAAGGGAGTTTCCCAACCCAGCAAGGGTGAAAGGACATGAAGTTTGTAGGAGGCAGCCTCCAGCCAAAACGGAGGCTTTGTCTGAGGTCTCTGGTATATTAGAGAGATGTGCAAAGTGCAAACACACTGGCCAATGCTTTGCAATAATGTCCTCTCACCACAGAGTTACTGTCACTGAGTGACACAGCATTTGGGGTGAAAGGCAGGACCATGTGAATGTCAATGGTGTGGGTAACAGACCAGGAGACCCCACTGACTCTCTCCTCTCATGGATTTCTGCTCTAAAATAAATTGACAGTTGGCTTCAGGCTCCCCCTACAGAAAACAGCTTTCTGGTGTCCAACTGGTGGTCTTCTCATTCTGCAAACATCCATTGCTCCTTACGGTCACACATTTTTCATCAAAGAGAGGGGTCAGACATAGTTCAGAAGCTAGTGGAGCACTGCACATTTTCCAGCCAGAAAATGTGAAAACAGCTAAATGAGGTGAGTGGGTTAGAATTGGTCCAGGACACTGGTACCGTTTGTCCTAGAGAGAAAAGCTGTGGCATTTGTCAGGGATTAAAGATATCGCTAGCTGTACAGTTCCTCCAGGTCTTGCTGACTCTTTTGTTGAGCACGGATTCAAAGGGCAGAGAGTGGCTGTTCCCCACAAACACAGACACACCAAAATACCAGTGCCATTTCCCGCAGCAGCTAAGTTTTCCATAGTGGGGTACTGACACAGATTGCTGCTGCTTACTTTGTAGGACAGGCCAGAAGCAGAGCCCTGAATGATGCCATGTGCTTGTCTTCTTCCCGTAACTTCCTCTTGCTGAGGCTGGTCACATCTCCCTCCAGCCACCTTGGCCGACATATCCTGAGCAGAGAGATCGCTGTCGCCAGCTGAAGCAGACCTGACCAAAAAAAAATCACAGCACTTGGCTCTTCCAGAGCAAGATCTGTCCACAGCAAGCCAAGGAATAAGCAGGAGTCAAGAGTGACTCTTCCCGAGCTTCCAGGCAAGAAGCCGCTCATGCCAGGTTGTGCTTCCCAGAAGACTTCTTTGGTTGGGATCATTCCTCCAGGGCTCGCTTTGCTTTTGCTATTTCCTAGCTCATATTTGACTAGTTAAAAGTTTTAATCAGCCAGGACCATAAATTACCATGACAGCTTCTAGGGAAACTCGGCCCTTTCGTCTCCTGCTCATTTCCTCTCTGTCCCTCACCATTGATCAAACCTGCGGAGTTTTAGACTTTTCAAAAGCAGAAACAAAGAGAATTCCAACCCTGTCTAATTGAGACGTGGGTAAAGTTAAAAAGCAGCCGCCGCGCATGTATTATTTGCCTCAATTAAATTGGCTCCTTGATATTTCTGATAAATCCTTTTTCTTGTTTCCTTACTTTTTCTTAAAGCAGCTTTATGATTAATGGCCACTGTGATGTGCTGACATTTCAGCTTTTCGCATATCCCACTCCCCTGTTCAGTGGCGGGGGCTCGAGCTCCTATTTCAAGGAGCAAGAGGACCACAAGTTGTACTATTAATCAATGGGGTAATTCAGCCGGGGTGCAGAGGGAGAGCTTGGAGCCCGGGTCCTGGCAAACACGATACTCCCCAGGAACCTTGAAAATACTTGTATCTGATGAGCTCTGCACCTGAGAGCAAAGTGGCTCAGCTGAGTAGAGGGCTGAAGGCGGTATCACTGCACTGCTTGAAGGTCATTAATTTGTGTCTGATGAGGAAGAAAAAAAGCAGTGAAAGCCAATGCTTTTCCAATGTGTGGATTGAGGGCTCTAACAGGCCCTGAAGAGCTGATGCTGGAGAGCAGGAGTTGTGTTTCAACCCATTAAGCTCTGGCCTGACTTCCAATGTCAAAAAGGAGATGGATGATGGTGCTGAGAGCACAGTTTCCTCGCACAGGAGTTTGGAGGCCATACAGTAAACTTTGAACTGGAGGGAGTGTGAGGAATATCGGGCTTTGCTGGCGGCTGCCTCTGTAATAACGAGTTTCAGACATTGTAACTGCCTCTGATCCTAAAGGGACTTCAACAAACCTGGGTACAGGAATTGGTCGCTGTGCTGAAAAGGGAATGGTGGCTGTTTCTGGAGGGAAACAGTCACAGCGGTGTAAGACAGCACCGCATGTCAGGAAGGTGGCACTGATCCTTCCATTTAAAGGAAGCATCAAGAGTCCAAAAGCAATGAACTCAGGTAATGTTTAACCATGACCCTAAGGGTACATCCTAAGTTGCATGAGCACTATGGTTGCTTGCCAAAAAGCCTCAAATTTCCATAGGCAGGTTTCTTGGTCAGGTCTCTGCTAGATCAGTCATTCTGCAGCTGGGGAGACTGGATAAGGTCATAGCCCGAGATGGGTGATGAGCTTCGTGCACGAGCAGGGCAAACCACAGCTGAGGGATGGGCGATCAGGATTCTCCCTTTCTACCCCTTGTGCATCATTTCTGAACAGGGGTGCCAGCCCAGCATTTAGCATCTGAAGAAGCATCAAAGCACTGAACACCCTTTCATCTGAACGGGAGCAGAATCGACTCCCTTGCTGTTGAAGGGGTAGTTGCACAATGTGGTGTGTCCAGCAACAAACAAAAAGACACATTAAAAATAATCCTTCCAGAAAAGGGCTGGAGAAGCTAACCTCGATCTTCTTAACAATGCACAGCACAGCCCTACAATCAGTGATATCAGGGCAACTGAGAGAGCTGCAAAATGAGGTACAAAGGCAGGAATATCTTAAGTCAGCTTTGTGAGCAAAGGAAACTTATGATGTAATTACACCCTGCAAGCAAGCACAGCAGCAGCAGGTCTCTGTTGTCTCTGGATTTCTGTTCCTCCCTAGATGGGTGTAGTTATAGTAAAAGTAATCCAGGCAATCCAAGCTATCCCACATAAAATAACAGCAGTGAAAACAACAGTTGAAAGCTTTGTCTGCTGTGGCCGTATGGGGCTTGTAGATGATGTTCCCAGTTCTAGGAACAGGAAAGGCTTCTCTAGGAGGTCAGGACACCTACAATCACCGTGTTACCTAACTAGTGTGGAGATGGAAGAAGTCATGCTTACTCTTTGGGAAGACTCATAGAGCAGCAGCCCTCAGAGAAAGCAGCAGTGCTGGTAATTATCTATTGCAGAGAGCACTCTGGTTCGGCACCACAACAGTAATTATCCCACACTGACTGGGAGGGGAGCAAAGAGCAGCGCAACAAAGAGGAGAAACCCCCAGTCTATTCCGCATCGCCGCCTCTCTTTCCGAAGCACCAGCAGAGACATGCAAGAAGGATGCAAGAGCACCTTCTTGGGCAAGTGGTGTCCTGTCTTTCCTGCTGCCCTGCCAAACCCAACTCCGAGATGTACCAAACAAGTAGTCTCCAACCTAACTAAAACAAGGGATGAGCAGCAAGTGTTTTCCCTGAACTAGAGCAGCTCCCAAAATAGGGTTTGGGAGGCCTGGGAGGTCCAACAGAAAAGGATTGAAGGAGGCTTTGACAGGGGTCTCACAAGCCTCAGAAGGGGAAACACCAGAGGGACATGTTGGCACAGCTCACCTTGCCTGGGGAGTTTCTGGTGTGGGTACATGTCTGCATAGAGACCCAGCTCTAACAAACACCGCTGGGGTAGGAGGATGGACCAGCAGATCTCATGAGGTCCTTTTTACTCCCATTTTCTGCAGCTGCTATGAAAGGGGCCTCTTTGTAAATAAAATAAATCATCCTAATTCTTCCACAACAAGAAAACAGGCTTAAGCAGAGCAAATAGATTTAGATATAAAACCCAAGGGACAGGCAGCTCCACTGGAGGCCATAGCTTTATCCAGTAACCCCAGTCACTTCCTCCCTCCCCAGCTGAATAATTCAGATCTTCATTTTCTTATCTGCTCTAATCTGGGTTTGTACAAACCAGCCCTGCTGTTAAGTAACATGAGCAAGATAAAGAACAACAAGGCATCTTTGTGCAGGGGGAGCCTCAGCAGGCAACATATACCTCCTCTTTGTGTTGCCACGCTCTGCGAGAGAGAAACTGGCATCTTTCCTCTGCTCTGGCACATTCTCTTCCCTCCATTTTATCTCCATGCTCCTTTCCCCACAAGGATTCGGTATGTGCCTAGGCTGGCCTCTGCCTGGAATGGGGAAAGCCAAGCAGCACTGGGGAAAAAAAAAAGGGAGGAAAAAAAAAAACCCAAGCTCTGTAATAGACTTTTCATGACATTTACTAAATCTTTCAGAAGTTTTCCTTCTTTCTGCACTAAATATCAGTTGCTTAAGATAATCTGTGAACCTGTAGAACGGCCATTAGGAGCTCCCTGGTGACTAGGTTAATTCACAGTAAATTACAGTCACTGCCAAGGAGATTGCAGGGCGGTTAGGAAGAGATTGGAAGCGGCAGGCAGTAAAGCACTGTAGCATTTACCAAAAAAAGAAAATAGAACAATAATCAAAACTCCCCCTTGCAAGGAACAAGGAGGCCAGACATTGAATGTACGTTGGAATATGGTCATTTCCAAACTCTGACAGATGCTGGTAAATACTGGGATCAACACTGGGCAAGTTTTCGGAGTGACAGGCCAGCAGTAGCCAGTGTTACCATGCCCAGGACGTGTGAGGAATAGCCACCGAGACCACCCTTTTCCTGACTCTTTTTTAATGTGGTAGCACCCAGGAGTGCCAGGCAAGAACCAAAAACTTGGCTGCACCAGGCACTGTACTCATGGAAAGATGTTCTTCAGGCAGACAACAACCTTTTCCACCTTCCCTTCCATTTCTCCTCACCATCCTTCCATCCTCTCCCATTTCGCTGTTAATATGACGGCACTGACCTTGTCACCAGCCCCATCACTGGTGTTGCTGTGAGTACCTGGGCTCTTTAACAGCACAAATGTTTGCTAGTGCGCTGGGTGCACCACAGCTCAGAGGCAGGCACTCTAGGTGCGTGATCCTTGTCCTGGTGATGACCAGGTAATTTTAAGCATTAAATGGGGGACAAGTTCCCTGTGCAAGTCACATCTCACAGAGCACACTTTGCCTCCTTTCTTCTGGCTCAGTTTGGACACCAAATCCCTCCCATCCGTTTGGCCATCCTGATGTTGAGAATAAGTACATTTCCATAATCACACTTGAGAGGGGAAAAAGGGGAAAATGCCACGATCCAGGCAATCCCCATATTACTGAACAGTAATTTGAGTCACATGCAACGTCTAGGCTCTGTGACAAGATTGTGCCTGGAGAGCTTTTTGGAGAATGCCAGAGGGCAGTCTCCACTGTAGGACTGTCCCTAGCTAACTGGGGACTGCAGCTGCTCCGCTGCAAACCTTCTCAGGGCTCCCAGAACAATTGTATGCATCAAAAAACTGCCATAGTTTCTTCACCACAGCTGCCAGACACAAAAGACTCCCTCAACACACTTGTACAGTGTCTGCATCGCTTCAAGAGACCAGTGCAGTGAGGACCAACCTGGCCCAGAGCGGCAGTGTGGCCAAAAAACAAAAGGACAGGTGTCACCATCCCGCTGCGGCTCCTCTCCAGCCTCCCACCCAAAATCCATTTCCCATCTCTTGATATTGCCAAGGTCTCTTGCTCCAGCCGCTGCTCTGGCTACCAGCCAATATTCTGATCTCTGATATTCTGGCTGTGGCTCCCTAGCATACAAAAGCCCAGTATTCAACAGAGTCCCAGTAAGTTGGTAGTAGATCATCCTCCAAAATGCTGGGGTTTCCTGCACAATTCAGCTCAATTCATTCCTCCATCACCTACCCCAGGAAGCTGCACTGGGCAGCTGCTTTAGACAGATAATGCCCTGGCTGCTGACAACCACCCTTTCTCTAAAGTGGGCAACAGGCAACAAGGTATAGAGGCCCCTGGAAATTCAGATATCATCTCATCCTCCCCTCCCTTCCTCCTTTTCTTCCTCCCTCCCTTCCTCCCTCCCTCTGCAGCAGCCTCTGGGCTGCTGGTTCTTTTATTTTGAACTTTAATTTCTGCTGCTAGTAAAATTTAACTGTACCAAAAACTAATTTGTGCCTTTTTGTTTTGTTCCTGAAAATATACATATTAACCTATTGGAAAGGCTCCTTTCTTCTGCCAACCGGTATCAACAGTCAATCAGAATCTGTCAACATAGCAATTTTATCATCTCCAACTCGGGTAGCAATGCAGTCGTCATGGGAACCAAAATAGTAACTATGGAATAGCTGCCTTAGTAACAACAACAACAAAAAAAATGTGTTGGCATAGAATTGCATTTGTAGTAAATTTCAGTTAACACTTTAGAAATTAAACAGTCGCTGTGTGAATCCTGGAGTTTGTAAATCCAAGGGCCCTCTCCAGGGAAATGATGGCTTTTAAAGTTCCCCAAGATCTAACCTCGCTGTTGGCTCCTTGTGCTACAAGTTGAAAGAGGAGGACCAGAGGAAAACATGTCTTTATTTTGATATGGGCATCTGTGTAACGTGAGATTAAGGATGCAGCAGCTTTATCCTGCTTGAAGAGGCAACCTGCATTCCTTATGTATAGAGTTAAATTTGTGATGCTGGGGAGAACTACTAACTACAGAGACTTTAAAGGCAGCTTGCTTTGGTCTGTGTGAAGATCCAAAAGAACGTGACCATGGGCAAACAGCAGGAGGGGAAACATGGAAATTGCTGTACCATAACAGACCTGTGGCCCAGTACTCTGGGGCAAATCCACATTTCAAAGAAAAATGCATATTCTCAAAATGCTTTTGGTCACATATACACGGATACTCAGCTTTGCAGGATAGTGGGTCATTCCCTCAATCCATTTGATGCTCACACTACATTCCCAAAAGCAAGAGAAACAGAAAGGCAGAGTATGTTTAAGAAGAGCACTTGCTGGGTTTTTCTTTTCAGAGGACAGGTTTAACACACTCAGTGCTTTTATCCCCTCCAGACCTCTGGTTTCTGTCCTGTAACACCTTCGGAAATGGAAAAAGTCAATCCTACTTTGTACATGACCTCTAAAGATTCTGCCAGATCTCCTTGCATTGCATAGATGAACATGACTCTCTGAAAAGGAAAGATGAATAGCTAATTTCCAGGACGGCTTTTTAAATTCTCTGTCAAGGAGGTGACCTACTCAGCTGAGCATCAACACTACCCACAGCAGCAGGTTCAAATCCCAGCACTGTCTTCTCTGCCCTACATCTGCTTATGGAAGATAAATCGTGTTCTCTACCACTGAAGTCAACAAGACACTCTGGACAGTTGAGGAGGGGGTTATAAGAGTCCCCAAAAGAGTAATGAAGTTCCTTATGAAACGTCTTAGGGATTTTTTTGAAATGACAGCACTATTTATTGCAGTTTGCCAACACTACCAAATATCTAGAAATCACATCTGGCACTTGAAAGGTTGAGCCACATAAGGTTGGAGGCTGGAGAAGATGCAGGGAATTATCACTAGCTGCTTACACTGATCTTATATTCTTCCTGAAAGGTCCAATTTTTGGCTCCTGACAGAGAAAAGATGCTGTGCTATATGGATCTTTGACAGGCACGGTTTGGGTATTTTAATATTCTTCCATACACATGCCCAATTTGTTATTGGCCTCCATCCAAGGAACAGTTTTATTTAATTGGTGCTGTATTAAAATTGTGAAAACATTCTGATAAAAAGGGGCTGGATAAGTAGTTAATGTTTGTCTTTCTAGAATAAGAGGTAGTTTAAAAATCTGTGTAATTGATGTGTCAAAGGATTACAATCCATTCACTTTAGCACCAAGACACCCTTTCTTGGAAACAAGGCCATTGAGACTGCCAATTTGCGACAAAGGCCAGTGACCTAACCTTCAACCTCCTGCTCCAGCAGATGATGTCCCCAAGTAAAACACAATCATTAGAATGGTATAAGTTATGTACACAATTTCAGTGACCTTTTATCCAGGTGAGTTTGTCCTAGTGACTAGTTACCTAGAGAGAGCACGTTCAGAGGAGAGCAATGGTCAGAAAGGTCAAGAAAGCTTTCCACTCTTCCCCGTTCTGAAATCTTTTTGTAAGCCAAGGAAGGGAGGACGCCTTGAGAGGCCCCAGAGAAATCAATAGGAAAATTCTGCTGGAGCGGTAACAAGATCTGCGTCATGTAAAGTGAATTTAGACCTAAGGTTTAATGTCATCATCTTAAAAGGGCATGTCTCTACATTCTTCCCAGCACTGTGATAGTACAGTGGAGAATGGCCAGAAAAGGTGTTTCTCAAGAGATGTGAGTGCTGGAGGGTTTGGAGGATTAACCTTTCAGTTTTGGAGACCAGGGCTCAAACATAGACTTTGGCATTAGAGAAGTGGCTACGAGTAAGTGAGGGCTGCAATGCTATCAGCATGGACAGAGCTGACAAGGTTACAAAACGGTTCGTGTGATTAGCCAGGAGCCACAGCAGAATCAGTGACAGAAGTGAAAACAGATTAGAAATTCCGCAGCTTTGAAGACAGGAACTGGGATGCTGGCTAGAGAATAAGGTTAGTTTGCTCAGAGGTGTTTTTGTGTTAATAAACAGGGACCAGGGGATTGGGGAGGGCTGTAAAGCTGATCCAGAAAGCAGACTGCCAGTGGGAGAAGGACTGGCCTTGGAGGCATTAGCAGGTCTGGGGTGTCCCCATGCAAAAGAGGACTGTAGCTGTTGTTTCCTTACCCCACACTTTTACCAGTTTCTCTCTATCACTTGCCCCTTCTTCCTTTCAATCTGACATACGCAACCACTTTTCCAAGCAACGGTGAGGGTGAGGTGAGAAACTTTCACAGTCGTACCACTCAGGAGAGCTGAGCACTAACCAGGGTGTTCACATGAAACCATAAAGGACTAAACTTCAGTGACTGTTTGCCAAACTCTTTGTGTTTTCCTGTGACTATCAACCACACCCCTTCAGCCCCTGAAAAATGATTGCTACCGTTCTCATTTCTAACACATACAAGAGAATTATAATTCCTTTTCGCATCAGGAAGTTATGAGTTGATCCCAGTGTTAACGGTGCCTGGCTACTGCCTATACTGTTATCATCTAATCCTCAAAAGATTTCTGTATCCCACATATGCTACAATTAAAATATTTTATAGAGAGATTTAACTCCAAGCAAAAAAGAAGCAGGAATAGTCCATAAACCCACTAAAATCTACTGGGATAAGGAAGGTTTCAGGAAGGGTGAAAGGAGAAAATAAAGCTATTTCAGAAGACAAATGGGGCATAGCATAGCATGTGCATGAGAGCCAGTTTGTCACTGTCCCTCAGTGCTACCTCTGGCTCAGGAGGTCCCGTAGCTGCAGACCACAGGCAGCCAAGGAGAGAGCACCAAGGAAGCATCATCACATCAATAATGGCTTATTTCTGGTGCTCTTCTCCAGGCAACAGCTGCTGCCAGATACTGGATGCTGAGTGAAGTGGCTCTTGGGTCTCACCCAGAGCAGCTGTTTGGATGGTCGCATCCTGCGCTCCTGGAAGGCAGCTCTGACTGCATGAGCTGGAAAGGAAAGATCTCAGTCCAGGATGAAACATTATGAGCAATTCACAGCAGCTGTGCTCTAAAAGTGTGTGCTTACCTTTGACACTTCCAAGAAAATGTTGCTGAAATCAGGTCTGCAATTGCTGACCTATTTTTGCAGTTACAAAGCATGTGATTTTTGAGGAAAAAGTGACCAATTGGTGCCAATTTTCCCTTATCTCAAAATAAGGAGCCAAACAGGGAAGGCATCTCTAGCATGCCCTGCATGGCTATGAGCAATATTCCTTGTCATGCAGCACTCAGGTAAGGGAGAGGGGGGTGAAGCCCTGTCTCAGCCACATGCACTTCCCAGCAAAGGCAAAGAGCCCAGCTCCACTTGGGTGAGAAGGTGTCTGAATGCCACAGCAAGAGGAAACCCAGGCCTGAAAGGGTCTTCCTGCCCAGCTTTGTGCAGCACCATACTTATCATTTGATGCAATTATGTCATTAACTAATTTTCAAATTTGCATAGAACCATTAATTTAATCTTTAAATAAATAGTATGGATTTAGCGCTGGTGAAAGCACTCCAGATTAACTGCTTGGTGAATGAAGCCCTCCGCTTATCTGTAAGACAGCAGCAGGACAAGCTTTCTCCACACGCTGCCCTGCCAGCACACTGCGACCTTGAGTTGACAGATACGTGCACAGCTTCATCTGAGGAGTTCGAGGAAGGAGCTCAGCTCCCCCGCTCAGGCACCTCGTAATCTCTCTTGGGCCAATTAGTGCACATCAGGGCAGAAAGTTTGAACGGAGGGCAGCTGGCACTGAGACCCACCACAGTTCCTGCACTTGAATCTTAGCATCCTTGGAATTGAAGTGACTAGTGAGTTGTCACAGGGAGACAGAAATGGCCCCTCTACAAAATGAACGCTACGCAGCTGTAAGCAGCCACAGCAGAATAACACTTTCACATGTTCTCCCGCTGTCTTATTGTCCTATGCCACCCACCTCACTTAAGCTATTTATACCGTGCTCTACACAAGATGCTCACACCTCCTTAGAGACGGGGAAGACAGACAAGGCATCTGATGGTTGCATTATGACAACTCAACTGATTGGATTATCTTGACTGCTTGGAAGCTGCCCCCACAACCACTGCTCTCTTGCAAGTTGCAGAGAGAGGTGGTAGTTGGGTTGAGGAGGGGCAGAAGATCCGTACGTACCTGCTTGGTGGCGGATGGAACTGGATTCCCTCATCTACCTGTCATAGCTGGGCGGACTGACAGCTAACAGCCCTTCTCCCTTCGGCTGGTAAAAATACAGGGCCTACACCGCGAGAGGAGGAGGAGGATCTAGGCTCTTGCTCCACTGCCTTCGCGAAATCCCAGGACTGTGACATAACCATGACAACTACCGCTCTGCAATCGGGGGAGTGAGTACTGAAAGACAGTTGCGGCCAACCATGAGGAATGGCAGACAAAAATCAGAGGTAGGAAATCAATGGGAAGGGGGTGACTTTGCAGTGTGTGATGTGAAAATAGACCCTGCTGCCTCACGCCACTGCCAGGGAGGCACGCTCAGCGGCCGGGCACACCTGGACCAGCCAGTTGGCTCTCGGCTGCTCTTGTTATTCTCTACAACCCTTCAGCATGACTCTTGACAGAAAAATTACCAAATGTAATGCACTTGTGACTTAGTTAATTTGCACCTGTATCTAATTTCAGACTTGCTAGAATAACAGAGCAGTTCTGTAATCAAAACAGGAGAAAAAAACCCCAGATCTGCCACTCATGGGCAGCTGCAGGGGGAACTGCCCCCACTTCACACAAGGACCTGGTGCAAGAGCTTTGCACAAAGGTCGTGGCAGGATGCAGAGGTTTCCCAAAGCGAGACCCTGCACGTGGGACTCGGGAGCAAGCCCGTGGCAGTTCATAGCGGCAGTTGGCAGCAGCACGCTCCTCCCAGGTTTCCCGGGCAGGAATGGCTTCAGCCTCCTAAATGCCTCTACGTTTTCATTTCAGGAGATTGTTCTGAGCAGTTTACAATTGCATTGTGGTTAATGGCCATGACTTTCTGGATGCAAGAGGGTGCCACGGTTCATCATCACAGAAAGCACTAATGAGACAAAGTCCCTCTGGGCCATGGTTGTGGCTCATTAGGGTACTAGTCACGATGCCTCAGTTTCCCCTTCAGGCTCTGGGGAGCCACAGCAGTTAGAGTTCATGTGTCATTTTTAATTCTCTCCCTCAGTCTCTGCAAGGATCTGGCTCCTCCGGGGTATGCAAGTCCCAAACCCAAGAGATTTCAGAAAGTTAAAAACACTTTGCTTTTGGCAGGTCTCCCAGGACCCTCACCCACACTGGTGCCGGGGCGCTCAGCCCAGCCTGCTCAGCACCTGGCCACCATGCTGTGCTGCCCATCAGCCCACAGACCTCTTCTGGGCTGCCCCATGGGACCTCGGGCTGGCCTCAGCCCTCCTGGCCAAGGCCAGCAGCCGCCTCTCCTTCAGTGCCTGGTGCAGAGCTGTGATGACAAAAATGTTCTTTCTGAAGGAAATCAACAAGGAAGAGCTTCGGTTTTCTCCTTGGCCAACTTCTCTGTCCAGCCCTCCCCAAAGAGGCCCTATCTATCTGCCTCGCTTTCTGCTGTCCCCTCCCTGCATGGATCCCATTGCAGCATCTCCAGATACCCCTTGCATCCTGATATCCCTTAACCCAAGTGCAACTCTACCCTGTCACATGAACTGCTGTTACGCTAAATCCTCTCAACCCATATCCAGCCTTCTTCCTACACCTTCCCTCGATGGCGTCTGCCGTTCCTGTAGCACAATCACCCGTCTCCTTCCCTGGTGAGAGTGGTGACTAACCCCAGCCATCTTCTCCCTGCGGGACGCTGGAGGCAATACAGACACATGTACAAACAGAGCAGCCTGCACTTTTCCCCTTTGAAAGACCATCAGCCTGCGAGAGAGCTGCATAGAGAAAGCAAATCAGGACATAAAACATTTTGAGATCTTCAGATGAAAGGGGTTAGTACGTCATTAACATCAATTTCTTTGGCTGAGACACATGTTAAGCACAGGACTGGGAATATGTAAGTCTGATGTTTTAACCTTGGCTTTCTCACTGACCCCACATCTCTAACCCTCGTCATACATTTTAATACCCTTGCCTCAATTTCTTGTCTACAAGGAGGCTGATCCTAACTGCCCTGCCTTGCAAGGCTGCTGTGGTTCTGTAGTTAGGCACAGCCTGTAGATCACTGTAAATGTAAAGAGCAATATGTAAGAATTATCTATTTATAATAGCCTCAAAGCTCAGTGTTCTATGATAGCAGGTGTACTACAGCAATGTACTCACAGAGGAAGTCTGTCCTTCTACCTCATGGCCTTGCTTCTCTCCACGTGAAAGTGCCCTCTTGGGCAGCCTGCGCAGGGGATATCCACCCACTACAGCTGAAGCTGAAGGTTGAACCAAGAGGAAGGAATTTCAGATGCTGTCTCAGGATGTCCTCACACCACAAAGGCATTTATCATGCTGTTATCCAAAAGGTCTTCTGTGCACTAGAATACAATCCCAGGAGGCGGTTACTCACTCACCGAGGGAGAACGGTACAAAGCACAACCGTTGATCCATGCTGATCATCCCACCACTGCTGAAATTTCCTCCCAGTGATGCCCTGCAGCAACGCAGCTTGGAGAAAAGACTGGGGGGAGGGTATGCATGTCTGTCTTCAAAGGGACAGCTGAAGCCACCATTCTTGGCCTGCCACAGGAGAGAAAGGTGAACCATGAGCAGACCATGCCAGGATTCACAGCAGAACCACAAAAAAGACGATGGGGAGCGAGGCAAACTCAGGGCACTGAGTGGTGTTGAGGACTTTCTTCATATCACAGTTGGTGCCAGCAAACCCTCCACTTTGGTCACCTGAAGAATAGTTTCACATTCACTGTACCTGTACAGAAATTCTTTCTTTTTGCCATTGCTATGCCAAATAGCCTTTATATGATACACTCTTTATAAGTTTAGAACAAACAGCTAGCACGGAGATCCTGGAGTCCTCTTAAGTCACCGTGACTCATGACTGGGTAATTACCTACAGACCTGCTCCTGTGAGACAAGCACCTACCTATCAGTTGGCATTCATCACTCCTCTTACTTTCAGTCCTAGCAGACAGGCCAAGCCCCAAATACACCAGGGAAACCAAACATCTAATCCCTAGAGGTGGTGCCTCCAGGGCAAGGTTGAAGGCGTATTAGCGATACAGTGTGGGAGACCTTTAGTTTATCTCAGGATCCAGAGCTATCAATCCAGTGCTGCGGTGGGGAGATGCAAAATCTTTAATTAACTTTTGCACGCTTGCTCCCAGCACTGGTGGAGGTGGGTGGATGTGATTGTTGCTCAAGGGAGGATTCTTCCCTCCCCCTGCTTTTGAATTCCCAGGCAATTAGTGCTCTGTATAGAGCAACATAAGTAGAGCTCCTCAAACCTGGAGGGTTTAGTTTGGTTTTGTTTTGTTTGGGGTGGGTTTGCCCTCCTACCTGTTCTATCAAATGCCAAGCAATTTATGGACCACTTTGCATGTGTTTGCACACCTTTTTTGCATCTTAACTGACAGCCTACATGCTTTTTTAATTAAAATTTTATTGGCTTTTCCATAAGTGATATACCTACTGTAAGTGAACACAGTTCAGTACGGATAACGTGGTTTATTTAGCTATCTTGCAGGAGATTATTTCTGTTATCATTGTAAGTTGATTATTGTAATTATTGAAGGAGAGAGGGCTGAGAGAGAGAGCATGCAGAAGGAAAATGGGGGGAATTAAAAGATAATAATAAAAGATAATAACAGTCTCCTTTGTTCTTATTTCTTTCTCTTGACAACCTACTGTACATGCTAAATTCCAGTTTAATGTTAGAGTCAATCCTTCCTGTTGCTAACACACCCCCATCAATAACACAAGGTCTTTAAACCCTAGATGCCTGCAATTAACTTCAGTACCAAAGAAAGCCAGGAATTGTCTCTCTTGTTAGTACTACCAACCCTGTGAGTATTTCAGAATGCTTCTTTTCATCTCTTTATTCTGAATTCACTTGACATTTTTAACCCTCTTTAGAAAGTGTATGGCTTACTCGTACACAAAATTAAAGATAAGCATTATGTATGTGGGGCATTATGTATGTGGGGGGTGTGTGTGTGTGTGTGTGTGTGTGTGTGTGTGTGTGTGTGTGTGTGTGTGTGTGTGTGTGTGTGTGTGTGTGTGTGTGTGTGTGTGTGTGTGTGTGTGTGTGTGTGTGTGTGTGTGTGTGTGTGTGTGTGTGTGTGTGTGTGTGTGTGTGTGTGTGTGTGTGTGTGTGTGTGTGTGTGTGTGTGTGTGTGTGTGTGTGTGTGTGTGTGTGTGTGTGTGTGTGTGTGTGTGTGTGTGTGTGTGTGTGTGTGTGTGTGTGCATAAAAAGACTGGGGGAGATTATACACTGCACCGATAACTATGCTGTCCTGCCATCACTTTGAGGCCAATGTGTGGGATGGGAAGGCAGAAACCCCTGAAGGCCAGTCCCGATGCTGTTGGTGAAACACTGTGCTACCTTGCTCTAGTCAGGAGGGACGTGTGTTCCAGAGGCAGTGAACATTCCCTGCTTGTGTGAAGTACAAAGCAATCTGCAGGCGCTGGGCATCTCTGTAAGGAAAGTGCTAACCATCCCAGGTGAGGAGAGATTGTTTTCCACACTTCAGAGAGACACTGACCAATGCTTACAACAACGGGAGGAAGATATCAGAGAGCCACCTCTTCCCCATCTTACTTTTTGCTGCAGCGGGAAACAGCAAGACTCTCGTATAATTCAGATGGTGCTGATAAGTTGACTTTTTTAGATACTTTGATCCAGGCTACTAAGGCTTTCAAGGACTGAGACTTTGAACGTGACTACGTATTCTCTTAAAACTTGAGAGGAGGGGATGGAACAACCAGCTTGAGCTCTTGAAGTGTTCTGGGCTGCAGCAATGTCTCCCACACCCTGATGACTTTGTGCTCAGTTGGGTCAGCAAAAAAGGGAAAAGCATAGGTCCTTGTGGGACAGCACCATAGCCAGGCATTAGCAGTAGGGGTGTATGTTCACGTCTCTACTAACTGGGTATGTCCCACCGAACCATTCCCACCAGACTGCCACCCCTCTCTTGAGCAAGGGCCAGCAAGGGGTTCATGGTCAACAGAATCAAACGCTGCAGAGATACAGCGGTAAATCTGTCCTCTAGCCATCAAAAGCATAAGTGCCTCAAAAGCAGTTTCATCTAATGTCCTGGCCTGACTCCAGCCGGAGCCCCTGTGTCATTCCAGGAATACTGTGAGCGGCAAACCTCGCTTGGGTCGGGGGGGTCAGTGCTGAAGCTATCCAGCTATCAGCTATTCAGGTGCTTCTCAGAAAATCCTCCCAACAGACCAAGCCCCGCAAAACCGACCTGAAAAATAAAACCCAAGAAATCACTGCTGTGCTTTTTACAGTTTCTTTGCGGTAAATAAATACTGCATTACCTACACCGTGTTCACATTAAAGGATTTTCTTCACTATGGGTAGTTACTCACTTCAGCATATTCAGCGTTTGCTTCCCCTCTTTGCCAGAGGACCTGATTTGTGATGTCGCATGAAACTTCAAAATGAACTGCAGCTCTCCGTTTCTTCACACAGAAAAGGAGACTAACAAGCTGCATACCCTTGCCCACCTCTCCCGGGGCGGGAGAGCTACAGCCCATGTTATTGCTTTATAATGGCATGACTATTTATGGTTGCAAAAGTTCTTGCCAGGGTTCCTCTAGTGAGGGGGAGAAAGGCAGGACTTAAGGCTTTGAAGGTCAAAACAAAATGGACAAACCAAGAGAGCATTTTTTCCACCGGGGGGGAGACGGGGACAATAAGCCCCTTGAGATCACCTGTGAACATAAAAAAGCAGTAGGGATCAAAACAGATTATTTTCATTTGAGGGGTAGAAATCTGGAGATCAGACTGAAAATATATTAAAGAATAACCAGTTTTACCATGCCTTCATTATACAGCAGTGCCCATCCTGACCTGCACGTGGGAAGAAAAGAAATGAAAGAAACTGGAAGGAAAATATTCTTAAATTAACCCAGCTTTCTCAAACCATTTCAAATAAGCAAACAAACAAATAAAAAAGCCTGAACCGTCACTCACTTCTTGGATGCAAACTCACGTCAGCTTTTATTTTTCTGAATTTATTCGCTTGTTTGTATTGCTTGCCATTTTTATTTTTTTGTCCCTGAAAATATTGTAAAAAACAACTAATAGGGGTACAAAATAGTAAGTTTTATGTACATTGCAGAAACTTGTATATGATGCAGTTTGTTAAGATCTCTGCCGTTCCCCCAGCAGCGTGTCAGGTTTGTCTAACACCCGGCCCTTGAGTTACAGTTTTACGGTGCCGATTTATAGCCTTGTAAGTTTAATATAGCCATGCATTGTAAAAGGGCCTTTTTTTTTTTTTCCCTTAATTAATATTTTAGACCCCAGGAAATCACCACAAGGGCACATGGCAGGAGCAGGGGTATAATTTACAGAGTGCCCGAAGCACAGCATGGAAAATCGGTTCCCCGTGGTGGGCCGGGACGAGCCCCGGCGCACGGCTCGGGAGGGCTCGGCTGGCAGGGCTCGGCCCGGCTCGGCAGGGCTCGGCAGGGCTCGGC
>NW_008795857.1:3144230-3171281 GCF_000699145.1 Aptenodytes forsteri | reverse complement strand
GCCCTCCCGGGGCAGCCGCCGGCATCCCGGCGGCCGGGAATCGCCCGCCGAAACGCGGCGAATACGCGTGAGGCGGGGGGGGCTGGACGGTGGCGGGGAGATGTAACAACAGCTCCATCTCCCCCAGGCACCTTCAGCCTACTGAGCAAGCATCGTTAAAAAACAATCATCATTTTAGAAAAAGATAGCACTCTCCCACTCATTAAAAAAAATAACCAACCACACCCAAGAATATGGCAACCAGAAAATAACAAAAAATGAACAGACGCAACCCCTTAATTCCCTTTCATTGCTAATGTTAGGGTCAAACTGGAAAAAAGCGGGGCAAAATCAAAACGTGCCAGCCCTTGTGCACTGGAAGTAAAACATCAGCCTTAGGCTCATGAGTTCTTTCCCGCACTTGTCTCATCCTCCTGAAAAGACCTTGCTGCAGCCGGGGTCATGCCACATGTCTGGGCCACCTCTTTGAGGCCTTCACCTCCCTGGAGCTCACCTCCAGCCTGACAGGTCTCCTCCAAGACACTTGGGCACGTCTGGGCAACTCCAGGAAAAGCAGCAGCATTGCCGCTACTTTTTAAGCCTTTTAATTTGCCGGTTCTCCAGTGAGTCGTTTTCCCCACAGACTAGTGGGATCTAACGATATTGCCTGCAAAACCAAGCTGTGTGGTCTTACAACGGAGGTGGTGTTGCAGAAGCGAGTTGCAAAGTGAAGTTGCTTCAGGGACAGAGGAAAGAAGAGATGCTTTGGCTTTTGCTGCAGCCCCTCTTCCATCAAGCCCCCTCTACTCCAAACAGCCGCTTGCCATCAGCCGTGCCCATTGCTGGAGTTGGCTGCTGCTTTAGTCCTTGCTCCTCTCTGTCACTCTTCTCTCCTTCCCTAGAACACCAATTTGTCTGATTGTTTGCAATTAACTGTTGATTATTGTGCACAAAAGTCCAAAGAGGATAATTAAAAACAGTTCAGCCAGCAGCAGTGGAAAGAGCCTGCTGCCACAGAAGAGAGAAGAGTGCACAGCAAGCACATCCCTGCTTACGGTGGACCGACGTGAGCTGGTGAGGACCAGCAAGGCTGGTGTGCACGGGTAGGCAGCAGGCAGGGCAGGGCAGGGCAGGCTAGAGGCTGTTGGTGATCTCGGAGAGCTAGGATGAAGCACTGCAGCTTGCTGCCCCGGCTCCCAGGGGCGCTCATGCTGCAATAAGCACCCAGTAAGCCCTGAAAGAGGGGTCCTTCCCCATCCCAATAACCAACGGGACCAGAAGCCCTGCAAGGACGATGTGCAGGCAGGTCCACAGCAGCAGCCGCGAAGCCTTGAGCATTTCCTCAATAACTTTGCTGAATGGGTTGAAGAAACCCGGCTTTCTGCCTTCTCTAGCAGCATCTCTTTCTAGACAAATTGTCAGTGGGAAACCTTTCAAGAAACCACCTTGCTGTGAAATAGGCTTTTGTTGCTTGAAATAAAGGACACATAAAGCTCCAGCAAATGCTGGAGCTGGTAATACAAAGTGCCCACTCAGTCCTGTGTCAACACAGATCATTTTTATACACAGCGATAGGCAACATGGAGTGTTGAGGAGAAACCTGAGCAGAAACAAAGTACACATGCTAAATTTAGACCTTGGAGGACAAAGTGCGGGAAGCGGGGTTTTATTGAGGTAGAGGGGTCTTGCCTCCCCAGTTATACAAAAAAGAATTGCAGGTCGATTAGAATGAAGAAAAGTCTGTCCAGTTGTATGTGCTAAGCTGGCTCTAAACGCAGAGGCTGCATCAGAGCCTCTCGGATTGTCCAGTTGTATGTGCTAAGCTGGCTCTAAACGCAGACCTCAGAGCCTCTCTCGGATGCCACCTGTGAAAAGGAACAGCCTGTGACTGTGCAAAGGGAAGGAGGGTGAAGGAGAGAAGAGGGGTTTGCAGGGAGGACTGCTGTTTGTCTCTAATAGCATGTCAGAAATGAAGAAAATAGCTTTTCCACTTAAAAAATGAACCATGTATCCAGAAGGGGCTACTGAACTTGCTCCACCGTGGGTGAAATCATGTCTTGGTACATGCTCAGCTGAGGCAACACAGCTGTTTCTGCTGAAAGGAAGGGACCTTCTTCCTTGCCCCCTTGTCTTTCTTTACCCTTCCCCTTCTCCTGGCCCTGTGGGCCTGTCTTTTCCCTTGAGCCAATTCTTGTTGCTCACCAAACCCTCCAGTGAACTACATGAATCATTAGCCTGGTAGGATATGATCCTATTTTCTGGGGTGGTTTTCAGCTATCTTAGTGAGTTAAAGCCACTCAGGGTATGACACACGCAAGGTAAGAAGAGGACAGATGCAGCTGGAAAAATTAATAGTAAGTCTTTCTTCGAAGGGAAATAGCAGGATGCCAAAGCTGGTGAAATGGTTCAATATTTTGTAAGAAATAGACCTTGAGTAAATCCCAACCTTGACCTGCATTTGGGTGACCACCTTGTACCACAGATGCAACCAGCAATGCAGAAATGGGTAAAAATGAAGAACAAAAAGAATAGTTGAACTGCTTTGATTTTCAAAGAGAGGTTCAGGACAGCCCAACTGAGCCCTGTTCCCCAGGGCTCAGTACTGGGGCCGGTCTTGTTTAATATCTTTATCGATGATCTGGATGAGGGGATCGAGTGCACCCTCAGTAAGTTTGCAGACGACACCAAGTTGGGCGGGAGTGTTGATCTGCTCGAGGGTAGGAAGGCTCTGCAGAGGGACCTGGACAGGCTGGATCGATGGGCCCAGGCCAACTGTATGAGGTTCAACAAGGCCAAGTGCCGGGTCCTGCACTTCGACCACAACAACCCCATGCAGCGCTACAGGCTTGGGGAAGAGTGGCTGGAAAGCTGCCCAGCAGAGAAGGACCTGGGGGTGCTGGTCGACAGCCGGCTGAACATGAGCCGGCAGTGTGCCCAGGCGGCCAAGAAGGCCAATGGCATCCTGGCCTGTATCAGAAATAGTGTGGCCAGCAGGAGTAGGGAAGTGATCGTGCCCCTGTACTCGGCCCTGGTGAGGCCGCACCTCGAATACTGTGTTCAGGTTTGGGCCCCTCACTACAAGAAGGACGTTGAGGTGCTGGAGCGTGTCCAGAGAAGGGCAACGAGGCTGGTGAGGGGTCTGGAGAACAAGTCTTATGAGGAGCGGCTGAGGGAACTGGGGTTGTTTAGCCTGGAGAAAAGGAGGCTGAGGGGAGACCTCATCGCTCTCTACAACTACCTGAAAGGAGGTTGTAGCGAGGTGGGTGTCGGTCTCTTCTCCCAAGTAACAAGTGATAGGACGAGAGGAAATGGCCTCAAGTTGCGGCAGGGGAGGTTTAAATTGGATGTGAGGAAAAATTTCTTTACTGAAAGAGTGGTGAAACATTGGAACAGGCTGCCCAGGGGAGTGGTGGAGTCCCCATCCCTGGAGGTATTTAAAAGACGAGTAGATGAGGCGCTTAGGGACATGGTTTAGTGGGCATGGTGGTGTTGGGTTGACGGTTGGACTCGATGATCTTAGAGGTCTTTTCCAACCTCAATGATTCTATGATTCTATTCTATGATTCTAATATAATGAGCATCTTTTGTTTCCTCCATAGGAGATTTGTAGGGATACAGTTCCTATAAAGATATGGGCTCAACAAACTGATAAGACATGATTACAGGAACTGTGCCATGCTGCTACAACAAAGCATACTTTGAGACACAGATATAATATTTTCTCTGAAAAAGGTGGAGCTAATTGCAAATTCTTTTGGTTTCGCTGAAATCTGCTTCTTGGCTTCATTTCATAAAGCCTGAGCCAAGGAAATGTGAACAGCTGGGATACCAGAGGCAGAGCGGAAAGGAGCAGGAATTCTGTGCAGGAGAAAATGCAAAAATCCAAGCTGAATGAGGCTTAATACATCAGGGATGAACTCTGCTTTGACTTTTCTTTAATGATATCCCGCAGCCTGAAGACACGATGCTAGATGCTATAAGAAAATAGCTCTCCTCTGAAACCTGATGTTTCAAAAGAATCAAGGCTTAAAATCCCATTAGATATTTGTTTAAGGACTAACACATTTAGCAGCTGTAAAACCTAACCGTAATGTCTTGCTGTTTGTCCACTAAATCACATTACGCTCCAGCAGCAGTGGGATGTATATTCTGCTTTGCTGCCCTGCCTGTCCCCAAAACTAGGGCTTTCTCGCTGAATGAGCCACTAGCATTGTACAGTTCTTGTTCTAGACCTTGTATTTAGGGCTGGTCAAGAGGGATGTGAGAAACATCTTTGAAAGAGCTGACCTCCTGCCAGGCAGTTCGGGAGCAAAAAGGCAGGACTTGAGCTGAGGTAAAAAAGGAACAGTTTTTCTTTTGTAAGAATTCAAGAAGCAAAGGGTAACTCTTGAAATACACAGCTGTGGGACACCCTCTGATTCCAGTGAGGCAGCACCTTCCCCACAGGTTACTGCTGTCTGCACCAGGGGATGATGGATAGGTCTGAGGGAATGAGGGTTCCTCTCATGGCAGGCACTGTCCTGAAACAAAGCGGGCTGCCCATTTACAACTTCAGCAGGAGCTTTGCTCTCTTGAACCCAGTCTGCTTTGGTCCGTGGATCCTTTCCAGTGACAACTAATGCACGTTTCACCAATGCTCAGCTACTCACTGAATCTGTGCTTGGGTGGACAGGTAAGTCCCGGTGTCCTGGCATTCGGGCTGCTAAAATGTGACACCTTGAAGCCTCAAATCTTCAGGTCAAGCTTCTAATTTTTCCCAGCCACTGACAGGCTTTCATCCCATTCAGAAAAGCTGCTCTCAGTGCTTAGAAAGTCATCCTTACAGCCCAGTCTAGCCTCTCTGCTGAGCCTCATAGCCCATTGACAGTTTTACCGCTCTCTCCCCTGCTGTGGATGTGCCAGACCCAGAATTGACAATCCTCAGTACTCAAATCAATAAATGGTGCCCAAATGTGGTGAGTTTTGTCCAAAAGTTGTAAGCTGAAATAGATTACTTAGGGACAATTTCAATTTGCCTTAGTCCATATTTATTTCCCTATGAGTAGTTGGCTGGAGATTTGGGGTTTTTTAGAAAGAAGGAAAGAACAAAGTCATTAATTCCTTGTAATCACCCAGCTCCAGGAGACAGACCTGCAAGACATCAGAGATCCGGTAAAACCCTGAGCTGGCAACACCCCAGCCCTGGGGCCTCTAAAGAGCCGCTGGGTGAAACCAGGCTTCACAGCTCATCGACACAGAGCAAATACAAACTTTATTGTGTAATCATTGTTGCTGGAAGAATTATCTATTCTTTATCTCAGTAAGAGCGAGAGAGATTAAGTTGGGAAGCCTATTAGCCACCACTGAAATGCCATTGTTATCATTCACTGTTAATCATCACGCCCGGCTCTAAGGCACTTAATCAGAGCAGCTGACACTTGAGCTCTAAATGAAAGTCAGCCAAGCGGTAGAGAGGAGGAAAATGCCCATGGCTGTCGCATGGGGCTGGCATCTTCTGCTCATGGCAGCTTTTGAGTCAAATAAACACCCCAGCAGCAGGGTGGGAACTCCTGGCAGATTTTTCCCGATCCCTAACTGATTACAGCTGGTCTTGGCAGTACGTTTAAATGGCATGGGGAAGTTAGCAGAAAGGCTCCCTGTCACAAAACAACCAACACAGGACTAACAGACACGTTGAGGAAGCCAGCCCCTGGTCAGGGAAAATGTTTCGTGGGGTCTTTTTGGAAACTCCTGCCTGCCAGCTGTTAATGGATGGGGCTGAACTGCAGTCTGAATGTTAATGAGCCTATTATGAACAGCACTTTATCTTGTGACAAAGGTGGATTTAATGGAGTTGAAAGGTTTCCCAGAGTAAATTTCAAAATGTCCTAATAATGCAATGAAGACTCCATTAGTATATTTATTAATTACAACACAGCCACGTTTCAGCAAGGCTGTTTCAGCAACCCAGGACGTGAATCTCCCAGCAGAGGAAGCTCACGGTCGTCTCCTGCAACCTGAAGACGAGAACGTGCGGGGCCACATCGTAGCACAAGGGAGCTCCTCGCGGTTCTGGGCCTTGTGGGTGGACTGCTATAGCAAAATATCATCTCCAAATTCAGCTTGAAACACTTCCCTGGAGCAGAGCAAACCAGAGGGTGGAAAAGTCTGCTTTATCCTGCACAATCCAGGCCAGAAGAGACCACTAAATAGTGCAGTCTGACCTTGTAGAAGTCCTTAACATGATGTTTATTATCTCATCTTGCACCTTTACTTCCACTCTGCTTTATTTTGCGATAATTCTAGCCTTGATGTCTATCAGGAGCTCCGGGTGCTTATCATCCAAATGCTTCCAAACACCACCTCAGCTGATCTGTCACTGATACAGTTCTGGAGCGGGATGAGGCTCCGTCTCACGTAGGTTTGTAGGTTAGGGCCATATCTCACAGCTTCCTAGGCATACCCCATAGCTTCTCTGGGCTATTTTGATGAGGCCTTTGCCTCTACCGTGAATCCTCCAGCAAAAGTGACGGTCATGTCAGCTTCTCCAGTGCCTGCTTTTACAAGCTACTGTGACATGTACCAATTCTTATTCTTCGCACGCCTGGGCTCAGATCCTTTAAAGTTCAGGTCAGTCTCAAGGCTAAGATGAATCCCTTTGTCTCAGGATTGATGCTGTCCTTTTGACCCTGCTGGTCACAGGCCTCTTCTATCTTAGATGCTCTTGCCGGGTTTCCATGAAGATTGTCCAGAGGAGATAGGGACCACATTCATTGCTTTACAGCACTGACAGGTAGAGGACATCTTTCTTTGTCTTTCAGCTTATGGTTTGGGTTAATAGTTAAGTGTGAATGACTGCAGGCTTTCTGTGTGTTTGCTGGAGTCAAGCTTTTGAACTCTTTCCTCTCCTAGGAACTAGCACAATCAGAGGCGAGGAAAACAAGGTGTGCAATTAACATAAAATTCTGGCACAATATCATGATTCACAGTATCACCTGGGTTTTCTTTTCTGTGCTCATCACCTCTGTCTCTTATTAAATGCCCTCTGTGCACAGAATACCTATGTTGTCAAGCTGTAATCCACATCTTGTTCAGCAACCATACAGCTGTTAAAAAAGACTCGCAAAAACAACAACTTACAACTTTTCACTGACAAGGAGTATGTGATCTTTCCTACCTCCACCGAAACCTCCCGTTGAACAACTTGCTGTGAAAGGAGCTGCACTGATCTATAGGAGACGCTCTCCTTCATGCCAGTTGGCTCATTAGCCATTTTAAAGGAAGGGTTTAAAAGTCTATTTCAGTTGGAAAAGGGAACTAAATAGTCTCCTTCAACCCAGTTTCATTCCAGGCTCTCAGCTGCATTGTAATTACCTTTACTATCTCCAGGAATGGAAGAGCATCTTCAGTCAAAATAAGAAATAATACTGCTTCTATAGTACTTTCTATCCAAGACTGCTAATATCCCTGAATTATTTATCATATCAACCCACTGCCTATTGCCTTCCTTTTGCTGTTGGAAGAGCTGACTCAAGGCGGTGTGAAGCAGCTTCCCTCTGCTGACACCGAACAGTGGTGGGACAGACAGACTCCATCTCGCTGGCCCTGACTCACTTCCCGTTCCTACACGCTCATGTTGTCTCATTTGAAGACACTATGAAAGAGGCCATGCTGCAAGCCCTATTTTGTGGCAAGCATGTCTCGCTAAGTAATTCCAGATCTCATCAGAGGTCTAACAAGTATTAATGCTGTATCCAGAAGAAAAATGGCTGCATTTTGGTCTTCTAACAGGAAGAAAGGTAGGGTCATTCCATCCTTTCTTTACAGCAAAGAAGAAATTGCTGTGAACATGGAAGGGGCCCTGCTCAGATCAGGACCACCCCCTGACTCACATGCCATCATGCAGTCATATAACCATGAACTTCAACATCGTTACAGAAGGGTATCATTACAGAAAGAGGTCCTGGTTAACACAGGTATCCACGCACCTCTGAGAAACAAAAGGACTATGACAGATCTAGGAATCTCTGTTTTACACACTGCTCCAGGGGTAAATCGCAGGAGTCTTGGCAGACATCATGAGGGAAACTATCAACTTCCTGATGTTTGTCATGAGTGACCAGAGGAGCACGTATAGCCATAAATAAAGCCATTTGTATTGCTAAGTGAGTCCTGAACATGGTGTATTTTCTAGAAAATACAAATAATAGAAATTAATTTGTCAGCCTGTGTTTAGGCCCCAGCCTGTTCCACAGCAAAACATTGAGGAAAGCTGGTTGAAATAATTATTCTCAACTTATGCAATCATTCTTTTTATTTCTGAAAGCTAATGGAGTGAAAACACGCTTTCCAGACCTTTGCTAATGACAGAGTCAGAAATAATGACTGGGGACCCTTATGTTCCTCTCATAATGAGGAAAGCAACACAAAATGATAGGGATGCGAGTCCTCAACAATCACTTGTTCTTTATTTAAAAGGCAAATAGAGCATTCAGATGAGTTCTTTAGGTTAATGGAGCCACAAATAAGGTTTTGGGGCAAAGATTTTTCATAGATAATGCAACACGGGCAATACCTTCTCTGGAGGACAGAAATATTTACAGATGTTGAGATTTCACTGACAGGGAGAGGCAATCTAAAAGCCAACACTGCAGGGTAAGCCAAATCCACCCTTTTCTTCTCAACCCCCCTAAGTCCCAGCCTGGATTTCGGGTGCTGGAGCGGTGCAGGAAAGTCACAGGCAACGTGAGCCCCAAAACAGATTCAGAGAAGGTGCCACATCAAATTTGAAAATTACTCCTCATGTGCCTGTCACCCGAACCTCACATCCTGCTGTCATGCACTTTCCTACTCCGTAGCCTTGCTGGAGGCACAGATGCTGGCACCAACCCAGCCTGCACAAGTCCCCCAGCAAGATGAAATGACCCAGTGACTCTTGCTGCATGGCTGTTTGCTGGGGGTCGTGTGTTTGGACAGGCCAAGGCCATGCTGGCCCAGGAGGCCCCTCAGAGGAGCCCCAAGCAGCAGCTCAGGCAGTTTTACCTCAAGGCCAGGAGAAGACAGAGGGAGTCATCCACAAGACATTCAGCTTCCCTGCAAGGAGCAGCTACAGAGGGAAGGGGCAGAGTGTGGGAAGTCCCCCAGGCACTTTGCTGATGGTCAGATGTGATTTGTTTGACATCTGCCACAAACAACTGGAAGAAGTGAGAGCCTGAAAGACTTCTGCCCTGAGAGGTCCTTCTTGCTAAAGGAGACTTGTACCTGTTGCTTTCCCACAGGCTGGTGAAGGCAGCGGCAGAGCAGAGCCCCCCTCACCTTGGGATGGCAGTTCAAGTCCAGGTCTCTGGAAGGATCTGGTTTTTTGCCACATCACCATGTGAAGCAGGTTCATGTTTCTCTCCTGCTTCTTGTCGTACTCATCAGTTCTCCTGTAAATAGACCTGACACAACAGCCGTAGGCTGAGGACTTAGGGAGAGGGATGTTAACTCCTTTGTCACTAGCACCACATAAATTAATTTTACACCACTGCTTTCACTTCTACTGCAGCAAGAGGATAGCCAGGCTTAGGCATGATCTCTGCCATACAGTCCTGAGTCACTGCTTTCTCTGTAGAAACATAGGGGGGAATACAAAGTCCCTCCTTCACTCTTAGCAAAGCCTACCCTGCAAAGGGAGGATCCTCTTAGTCCTTCTCAGGCTGCTGGTTCAGATGGTTAAAAAAAAATCCAAATGCAGGTATACCCATATCATTGATTACTCAGAAGTAGAAGGCAGTACGTAATCTGCCAAATGAGCTCTGAAAGATGCATAATTAGTACAATTAACAGTCCCTCATTCCTTTCAATATGAGACAATCACAGGGGAAAAAAAATTTCTAACAGCCACTATGATATTTATAACTTGGTATGTATCATGAAGCAGTCTCCTGGAAAGAAAAATAGTTCACAGATATGTTTGGGTTTTATCAAAGCCTGCTCAGCATTTCTACATTAGAAAAAGAAACTTAAACCCATTGATCTGTCAGGGTTAATGACAAGGGAAACACATTTGAGAAATTGGTTCAATTCTCAAGTCCCTATTTTAATAAAGCTAACTGTTTTCCTTGGTTGTGATCTCATCAACTCTCACAATCTTAGTGGCAGGAGCTTTGTCAACGTGTTCAGTGGGAGCCCATGAGCATGTAGAGAAGCACCTTGAAGCGATGGAGGAAAGCTGCCTGGTCCTGCAGGTCAGGACTTGAGCCCAGCACCTTGGTTGACATTTGCCTGGTGCAGTCATCTGTAAAAAGAGATGTGGAGACAACATCCTCAAAATCTGTGACCATAAAAGATTCCACAAAACTTTGTGGGTTTACATTAGGGTAAGCGAAGTTTGTTAGGTTTTGAGGGGGAAAAAGCTACTAAAATAGAGCATCTATCAATGGATACATCTTCATATGTGCAACTTCTCCCTTAAGTTTTGTGACTTTCACTTGAGATCCTGAATGAAATCAAGGTATTCCTAATATTTAACTGGTAATAGACTCCCCTTCTATTGTCTTTACATCGTTATATAGAAATACGAGTCTTTGATGCTGTAGAGCAAGCACCAGCTGGAGAAATTCTGCTGCTATGACTTTCTCTCCCTACTCTGACCAAGACAGTATGAGATGCTAATCACCCTTCAAATCTCGCAGCATGAAGACTGACTCTTGAGAGTCTATTAATGAAGACCCAGCTGCAGTAAGCTGGGCTCATGGTTTGGACAGATGGTACAAGAATGCCCAAATAATGAACTGGGAAGGGCAGTTGTCCAAGAATCCAAGTTGTTCAAGTAACTTTAAGTGCACATTTGACTATGTGTAATTTTTCAGCCAATGCATGAATCTTTAGTCACAAGCACAGCACCAAGCTCAGGGAAGATATTAGCTGCTTTAATCAGCTTCCCCCTGGGCAGAAAAAGGAGAAGGGTATCATCAGTAGCAGAGCGACACGTGCTGAGTGTAGAATATGTTTCAACAGTCACCTACACCCCCACCTAGTCTGATTCACTCATTGCTGGTACAACACTGTCACCCTCACCTGTAAGAAACTAACACTAACATATGCAACCAGCTAAAAACAGCCTGTGCTGGAAAAAACCATTGGCAAAACAGTCAGTGATAAGATCCAAATGTATTACCCTCATGTAACAGATATTTCAAGAGAAAAAAAAAAAGAAAAAAAGGAAAAAACTCTGTATTAGGGCTGCCATGAATAAGAGTCAACCGGATCAGAAGAGTTCCTTGTTCCTGCAATCCACGTGAATGACTTGGCATTTGACAACATTAAAAAGCATTTTATTGAAACGGGCACTGCAGACTGCACCATCCCATCTCTCTGTGTAACCACTCTGTTCCCATCATTATTGGCTACTCTGTCAGTTTGTGTGTCATCCTCAGATTTTACCAGCAGCAATTTTATATTTATTTCCAGATCACCGATAGAGAAATTGAAATAACACCAGACACAGACTATTTTATAAAAACCTCACTCCCATCAGTCAGCATTCCCTGCCTCTTTTGACTCAAGTCAAAATATTGCATTGGGCCATGCTGAACACATTGCAAAAGCGTATTATCTCTCTGCAGTCACTGTCAACAACTAAATTTGTAATCACATACAAAATGAAAGTTGTTCTGTTTAGCAGGCTCCACCTGCTTGAAAGCTATGTTGCCTGATATTAATTATATTTCTAGTTAGGAACTGAATCTCGTATTTCCCTGTGCATTATTTTGCCAGATACTGACTTCAGGTTGGTCAGCTTATAATTATCTTAACCGCTCCTCACACTCCTCTGAAGTACTGGCAAAACCTTTGCAGTCATCTGTAATATTGCCAGCACTCCCAGGTTCATTAAAACCAGATGTTTCCTGAGCCAACCCTCTTAAGACTCTTAGGTATATGTTATCCTAATAGATGATGTTTAGCAGAGTCTTTGGTTTCTTCTTGGAAGTAATCATCCTTATCTAAGCCCGTATGCTGCACCTTTTAAAATACAGAGTGGAAATCATGACATAATGCCTTTGACTCCCTGGCTGCATTATAATATCTTTAATTATCTCTGCCTGATAATGCCAGCATTCCTACTGTTCCCAAACCTACAGAAATTCCTCGTTGCCTCTACCTCCTCTCGCTAAACAGGAGGGTTTACGTGGTGTGTTTAGCTGTCCCCTGCTCCAACGACCCCTTTTCTTGCTGCCCCTTTCCCCTCTCCGACACTGAAGGGGTGTTGAGGACAAGAAACAGCAAGCAAGTCCTGGAGGAGGATCAAGAAGGACTCCCAACAACTGCCTGGGGATTCAGAAGCTTTCTGCAATTCACCTAAAGGTTAATAGGGCCAAAAGCCCTGCCTGCAATTAGAGGAAAATTGTGCGAGGAGGAAAATTTGCTCCCATCCTCAGGGTCTCCAGGCTGTTGTACAGGGCTTCTCTCCATCCAAAAAAGGTCAGGAAAGTAAGGTAGTAGTTGGCACAGAGCCCATAACAAAGACGGGGACAGAAGTCACCACTCTAAACTATTAATTTTGTGTCTTTTTCCCATTCCACTCCATCTTTTTTCCAAATTACCTGCCCCATCTTGTCTTCACTGCCACACGCACAACTGAACTAAAAGCTTTGCACTCAGAATGAATATCTACTACAAGGAGAAGCTTGTTATGGTAATAACACATTCATTGCACACACACTGCATTCTAATAACTATGGTCGTGTAGAGAAATCTTCTTAAATTAAAGAAATACCGCAATGAATAATGAGAACATTCAACAAAACTCTCTGAAGCAAACAGGGAAATGGAAAGATTGTTTGACCTTTTAATACTGTAAATACATCTGCAATGCCCAAGGAATGGCTGCATCCCACAGCCTCCTGAACAAATACCTGATGTCTCTAATAACACTGTTTTCCTGTTTGTCTCTGTAACAGCTGCATGGCTCCTCTTAGCAGCGGGACAAGACAGTTGGGATTATATGGAGCAGCATTTCCCAGGTGTTTTGGTTTTTGTTGTTTTTTTTTTCTTCCAGGAACTGTGTCCATTGAGTAGGCTAGGTCATCAAATGCAGCATCCATTTCTTCTCAATAGAATTAGGCAGTAGCAGAATACCGGGGATCCGTATGCGCAGCCAGCCCAGAGCTGCTTTATTAGTCACGACAACCAGAAGAACCAGCTGCAATGAAACACATGTCCGACTGGACAAGCCACACTTCACTGAGAGAAGTGGGATGAACGGCCTGATCTTAGAGGTCTCACAGTCCTGAAGAAGCCAGAGGGGGATTTTGATGAGTGCCTGGGGCAATGGCATCCAGCGCCTCCTCAGTATCTCCCTTGGCTGACAAGGGAAGCAGCCTCCATAGGTTTTGGGATTCACCCCATGCAGAACTGGTTGCAGGAAGAAGTCTCCTCATTGCCTGAGATTGGGGGCGAGCCTGTACACTTCCCAAAGCACTCCCTATGAGCTTCCAAATGGCAGTGATGGGCACAAAGCATAAACTTGTCTGCTTCATGCAACTGTGCACAGGGCAAAGACCATCAAGTTAATTCTACTCTAATTATCTCCCAAACTGGAAGGAGAATAGCTGTGAAGCTGCTTTGCTGGACAGCAGGGCTAATTTGCTGGGCACTGAAAGGTCTACTGGATCTCTGGAAGATGAGCTGTTATCCGCACAGAGCCACACTGTGCCATGAAGACTCAGCAGCTTGTTAAGAGGTACCACTGCACAGCCCTGGGTCAGGTTTCCAAAACAGTTCAGTTCCCACTGTGTTAGGTCTGTGAAACTCTAGTCCCAGGCATGAGTACTGATCTGTTTGGAAAATCAAGCCCTAAGATCTTAAAATCTGCCCTTTCTCATGCTCTTCCAATTACTACTGATCTCCTCATTTAAAAGCCTGGTGGTGCTGAGGGGTGGTGTGATCAGCATGGTAAAAGAAATGGGTTTTTGGAGTTTGCAGAGCTACCTCTGGTTGGAATGTTTTAGCCATTCTTCCTTGAAAGTAGCATTAAGAGTGGGAAGAAAATAGTAACAGGGTGTTTAAAATGATATCCACAGAAAGCAAAACTGTTTCACTAATATCTTACAATTCTCTGGCCATATCAAAGGAAAGACATTACTTACTCAGACTGCCTAAATGCTTTTGAGCAAACATCGCAAAAAAAGGAAGCTGTAGGAATTAAGACAGTATAAGGGAGGGGGTTAAACTATTTTCTGGATGAAATTTTAACAAAGAGAAAAGGAGCAAAGAAGTGAAGAATCAAATGGCCTATTTTCACCCTGGCAAATGTCATATGCCTCAAGGCTCCACCCTGGATCCCACACTGTTTAATTTGCTTGTGTTTATGAATGATCTAGAAAGGGATGGAACTGAAATAGCAAAAATGGCACCAGCCACAAATTTTTAGGTGGGTCAGTAGCAGGAACAATTATGATGACATTCAGGAAGACCTTAGGCAACCAGATGACTGGCCCACATAATCAAATTCCAGTGCTGAAACACCAAAGACATGTAATATTGGAAAGGGGGAAAAAAACGCTTGCACAGGAATCTAAATGGAGGTGGGCAATTTTTTCTTTACCAAGAAAGTTTTTCTTTACTAAGAAAAAATTTTTTTCTTTACACCTATCCCATGTTCTGTGCCCCCAAACTGCTGAGGCCCCTCATTGCTGCACAGTGCATCCCCATAGCAGGCACGTGCCCAGTGCCTCTGGCACAGAATGCCACCGAGGCTCCGAGTGGCAATTGCCCGTACCATTGGAGAGGCTGCGTCCCACAGCAGGCCAACACCCCCCCTGCCTGCCTCCCTCCCCCTGGCTCACAGCATGGGGCTCTGCCAGTTCACGCAAGCGGGTCCTCCTCTGCCTTCTCTTGCCCACCACACACAAATACACACATGGGTCCCTCAGGTGCCCCTTGGCCTCTGTCTCAGCGAGGAGCACCAAGCAGGAGAGCAGAAGAGGACAGAGGATGCAACAGGAAAGAGAAAGAGGCTGCAATGTTATAAGGAGGAGGAGAAGAAAGAACAGAGGAGGGAGGAGGAATGGTCAAGAGATGGGGCATGGGAGAGGATGCTGCACTGCAGGTGGTGCAAAGATACAATGCAGGTGACACAATGAAGTAGTCCAGGAAATCACTGTAGATATATTCACGTAGATTCAATATGTGTACAAATTATAACAGAGTGCCAAAATTAATTAGAAATAAAATGCTGAAAAATGTTTGAGCAATTTTATGTAAGCACTACAGACCCAGCTGAAATGCTACACGTAACATCTCTTCATAGGCTCTAAAAACATCCTCAGAGATACTGCACAAGTTAAATGGGGTTATGAGATGCAACAGTGATGAAAAAAAAATTCAGAAATTCCTGTTAAAGCAAGATATTACAAAAACATCCTAGGGAAAGAGCAGCAGACAAGGCTAATGGCTAGGGTTAGGGTTAAAAATGACAACAATAAAAGAGCTACAGATGGAGCGGGGCAGAAAAAGGGATGCCAAAGGAACAGGGAGGCTGCAAAAGCATTCTGCACTGACAGCTTTTCCACCTCCAGGATGCCTGAGGGTCTTGGGTAAGGCTATGCTGACAAATAGGGCAAGTGGGAGGCTTAGGGTTAGTGTTGGGAGAGAGACAAAAACTACCACTCCCGTTGGAGTAGGGCAGGAAAGGGGCTGCCAAGGGATAGGTTGTCTGCAAAAACAGGTCCCCTGTGAGAGCTTGCTCATCCTAGCCACGACTGGGAAAGCTGGGACAAAAGTCAGCCAAGGTCAGCAATTTGGACTAACGTGTGGATTAGGGTTTGTGTTGGGAGAGGTGCAAAGCCTATCTCTCTATTTTTGAGTGGGGCTGGAAACAAGCTGCAAAACCGATGCTTAAGCTGCTGAAAGAATTCATCCCCGGAGACCTTTTGTACAATAAAATGTGATGAAGGAATGTGTAATCTTTAGAGTATACTCACTTTATCCCTACTCCTTACTTCATAATGTCAGGAAAGGAGACATGCAGTGAAAAAAAATCACAGGGAACTCACCATAGACAAAAATAAATATTAAATACTTTTTGCAAACAGGTATTTAAGCCTATGTACTCATTGCTATAGTAGACCAAGGACACAGGATGATTCAAGATGAAAATGGGTTTGTCTATGCATAACATGTTTCCAGAGTCATGGGAGTTAATGATAACAACAATTTTTAGAGTCTATTAAATGCCATACTTCAAGGCTTAATCCAACCTCTAACTATTTAGAGATCAGGATGAGATCTAACAGGGCTTGAGAACAAGGTTGAAAAGATTGATTATCCTGCATCTGCCTGCTGTGAGGTTCTTACATCTTCCTCTGAAGCATGTAGTGCTGGCCAGGGTCAGAGGTAGGATGCTGGATGGGAACGCACCCTGGATTAGCTTGTTTGTACTCCCTCTGCTCTGCCTTGGCTGCAAGCTATGCAAGGTTTTATGTCTGTAATCCACAGCTCTCCTTGAGGAACACAGAGGACCTCTGAAATGCTAAACAATCCAGGGGAAGAAGCTTACCTGAAGCCATGAGTAAACCCAGCAGTCAAACCTCTGGCATAGATTTTGGCTTCTTCCTCTTCTAAATGGCTCAAGGTTTGGATGTCTTTGTTTTCAGCCCTGTATCTGAAAGATAAAGGAATTAGCAGGATTTCTTTAATCTTTGTGTTCTCCCAGATAAGTGTATTAGAGGAATTTTGTAGGTTGTGGAAATATTTATTTTCAATTAAAATTAAAGCTGCACCATGCTGTGTGTTATTGTATCTTAGCGTAGGGCAAAGCTGAGCCACGCAGTCTCCTATACCTGACTGAAGAAACATCATTCCTTTTGCCCAGACCTGGATAAATGAAACAACGATGCTCTCTTTTCAGCAAAACCCAGTTTATATCTGTTGTGACACAGAACACATGGGGTCCAAAAGGTTTCCTTAAATATGTATTTTATTTTCAAAATTTCATAGGGAAATTGATTTTGGCTTTTAAACAGCAAAGAACTAGAAGCGTAACCTAGGGCATTACGCAGTCAGTATGCCCAGCTATCGACAGAGGAGACCAATAATTGTATTTCTGTGTAAACTTCTTTTAGTGAATATAAGAATATCTCAGCTGGCTTTACCTGAGCTCTCTCCAGCCAGTTTCCTCTAATTTAACCAGAGGGAAAGTTGCTGCTACTGTCTAAGATAAAGAAGAAAATAGAAAAAGTGATAGACGATTAACAGGCAGACATGCTTCCTCACTTTGAGCAGAGTTGTTGCTGGTGTCTACAAAATTTCCTTCCCACCTCCAAAGGAAATATAGTTTTCAGAAAAGATCAAGCCCAGAACACACTCTAAATCTCACAGGCAAAGATTTGTGAACAAAGTGAACATATTTCTCAGGTGCACTGTTCCTCTACCTGGACAGAGGGATATAGGGGAAGGTGGGAAGCACAATATGAACCCTTCCCACCTCAGCAGCTATGGGCCTCTCTGATTCCTCCTCGTGACCACATGAAGCCCTCCCTGAACACAGCAGCCCACCAAGCAGCATAGCTCCAGCACCAGCTGAATTACTTTCTTACCTACATCCTAGCAACCCTATCATAGCCTTCAGCAAATCTCCTTCACTCTTAGCCCTGGCCCAGTCAACACTCAGGGAAATGCAGTTTCATTAACCCTTTCTCACAAGGACTGCATTCAAGTACACCATCCAGATAAGTACTAATGCTAGCTCAGGTCCTATTGCCTCAGTTTCTCCTGCCACACTTTTTTTTTCCCCCTTCTGCCTTCAGTAAGCTCTTTAGATTCAAGCACTAACCTCAGGCCAATTTTTTATTTCAAAGCTGGATTACTGCCTTAACTCCATCTCCCCATTTTTCCACCACTTATCTCAATGCTGTCTGACTGTGAGGATGTAACACAGCAACAAAGGACGAGGAAAAAGACAAGGGATTAAAGTATAAATGGATCTAAATACTTAACAGCTGGAAGGAAGAAAAGTGTGACCTACATTAATCAGAGGCAAAATAGTGACAATAGGCTTCAGCTGGTGTGTACCTCATGTTTTATTTATTTTTTTTTAAGACACCGGGTAGCAAGAAAACATGCTTGAAAAGGTTTCATTCAAATGTGGATTCAGACATAATTTGGAAGTTTTCTACACTTTGGAAACAATCAGACAGCATTTGAGGGAAAAAATAGAATTCACCTTTATGAGAACTGGCATTCCAGACAAGAGACAGTCAAGAGTTGCAGACTGAACCCTCCTGTGTGTAAATTACTGAGATTTCTGTTTAATTTCACCATGAGGATCTTTGTTGCCAGTTCTTGAAACTTATCCACATGCCTTTCAAACTGCAGCTTGAAGCTCCAGGCCCTGGAGTCAAGAGATGATATGGGAGTCTCAGCTTCCAACACAAATAAAATTGAGGCCTGACTTGTGATTGTGAAGATAATATTGAATGTCAACAAGGTTCAGCTATCAGGGGAAAAAAACCACCCTCTTCTATCTTTTTTGACTTACGATTTTTAAGGCAAACTCATAAGGATGGTGTACCAACTTGTCTTCTGAATCGCTGGAGTGAGCAGTGCAGTAAACATGGTGCTGTTGTAAGTGTGCAGATCCCTCACGGCTGTTGGCTGCATCCTTTATTTCTCACTCCAGCTGCTACACGGAGAAAAGACAGAAGATGCAAATGGCCAGTGCAAACAGGTAGGTTTGTGCCATCCGCTGCCTTGTGGGAAGTCTGGGAAGAAGACTTGCTCTGCTGAGACTTCTTGGCCTGCCCAAAACAGGGTGTGTCTTTGGGGTCCCCGAGCCTGAATCAATGAGCAGCTGGGAGTGATGCATTCGTAGCTTCAACCTATACCTTATCTGCTACCCTCCTTTGAAACACTACAGCTTGACTCATTGACTGTACTCTTGTCTCAGTAGCCTCTCAAGCTCTGAGCGGGATTGGGTTTCCTTTAACAAATCAGCCTCCTAGCCCCCATTTTAACATTAATTGATTGGAGATGCTTTTAACTGTTCCTTCTGGGTGTATTAATTTTTTACAGATTGAATTTGGTTTGATGAGGCAGGAAACCTGAAACTATTCCTGGCATCTCCTGCATACTCAGAATAACCGCTCTAATGCATTCAGAGAAGCACACAGCAGCAGGGTGGTAACAGAGCAGTGCTGGGGAGGGGGGAGGCAAAAGGAGAGGGGTGAGGGGAGCCTAGGTAGTCACCTATCCATTTCCAAAAGACATCAGTAAGTGATTGCTTACCCGTGTCATCTTTTATATTAAACATTTTTCCCAGCAATGCAGGTATTTCAATCAGGCTGGGGCTGCTGACATTAACAGATATTAAATACACTCAGGAGAAATATGATCAAATGTTTGAAGTGTCTAGTAAATGTGCTGTTAGCCGCCCTCCCAGGGAGGCTTAGTGCAAGCTATTGTGTTTTGCTGAGCGAGAGAAAGGCTAGAATATTAGACAAGAAATCCAAAGGCAATTTTATCAGCAGTGTTATGCAGCTCTGGAACACATTGCTAAAGGATTGGAAGATTTTCTATTACAGCCATCAAATTACTTGCTATTCTTAAACATTGAAATGCCATTTTGCATTTTAAACCCTCCGAGTTGGCACCCGTAAAGGATTGCTATGCTCAGCAACACCACCTCCTTATTCTGACACTGTGGCAAGGCTCTGGGCAGGGCTGGGCTTTGATGCCCTATTAGACCAGACAAAAGTTTCATCCTTCCTGCTCACCCAGACAGGAGTAGGAGATACACTTGGCCAAGCTCCTCTCTCACATAACCCTGCTCAGCTCACCACAGTTAACCCATAGATGAGGTTGACTGACTCCATTCCTAGCAAGATGCCCTGGATCATCAAATAGGCCTTATCCATGTCAGAGAGCGTTCGTTTCTTCCTCCAATAAGAATTGCTATCTTTTTACTTCCAGAGATGTATACCAGCAAACCCCATCATTATAGCTCAACTACTCTGCTCCTGGAGCAGAGGAAATAACAGATGGGAAGACAATTGGCAGAGGAGGAAGGGGGATGGCCGTACTGGAAGTTATGTGAAAGAACATCAGGAAAAAAGACTGGGAGAAGATCCTCCCTGAAAGTATATCTCTGCACTGTGGCTATTTCTCCTCCGTTTTTCAGCTTTTGGTTTCATGAGAAGGAGCTTGGGACTGCTCCTTCCTCTTGGCATATCAGGGATACTGTGTCTGAGCCTGTGAGACCTCTGTTAGGCTGAGCAATGTAAACAGTCCTTCGCAGAGGTTTCCTCATCCTTAAAACCGCCTCTTAATCCTGCAGAACTCTTCCACAGGGTCATAAAAAAGAAACCAACCAAAAGCAAAAGGACACTTTCTTTGGTAAAAGGTCAGGTTCCCCTAGGGAAAAATGGTTGTAGATTACAAAAGACATCCCTTTTATTTCTAATAAATAAGTTACAAAAATTAGTGACATACATAGTATTTTTCTATCCTGGAAAGCATCCTCACTCCTTTAAAACTTCCCAATATATCCAAATAATCCAAATACAGCCATGTCTGGACTAGATACAGCACCTCAAAATATTCCTCTCCAGCCAAAAAAGCTTTCAGTTCAATTCAGCCAAACTGAAGGACCAGCTTTTTTTATTAAAGAAATCAAATGCCATGTTTCTGGGGTACATCCACACCTTACCTTAGGTGGTCTGTCACAGGAGCAGCCTGAAGCCTAGGGCACTCCCGAGACCCAGGGCTACATATCCACAGCACCCTTGTAGATTATTTCAATTCAGCCTGAATTCATGCTACACACAAATCTTACCGCTTTTCCAACAGCCAATGTTAGTGCCCTGCTAGGAAGGACTTGGACCATCTCATCTATCCAATCAATTATGTGATGTTGCTACAGGGCAAACAAGATACATGAGGACAGCAGGGCCATGCATCGTGCACTGGGGTTTCCAGGTACAGTCCCCCTTTAGCACCTCTACAGTACCGTGTTCCCTTTCTCCCTCCTCCCTGTAACCCTGGGCTGAACAGCTGGATTAGCCCAGAAGTACCCCAAGGCAGTGATTCAACAGGCTAAACAGTCAGTGCAGTTGGCTTCAGTCAAGGCTTTGAGACTAGTCATTAATCAGTCATGATGGTCAAAAAGTAATTGGCCAATGCACTGCAGAGGATTTTAACCCACTGTTCAGGTACCAACAGGTGCTGGCTTCAGTGAACCGGTGGTCTCATTTAGCAAAGCAAGCCCCAGGCCCTCCTGTTTGTTAGAGTTGCATGGTTATTTTAAATTCAAACCTGCTGTCTTTTTCTACTCTTCTTTTTCTACTGCTAAAAATGGTTTTATGACAGATCTTGATGGATATGAATTGTCTGCCATATGTTGTTTCCTTTCCTGACTGTTATCTCCATATGTCAAATGTACTTGGATCTGATGATCTCCATACAAATGATAACAAAACAAACAGACAAGAAGAGGCCAGACTACAGGGGAAACAGAATCCCAATCAGAGAACTGAAACACCAGCAGACAGCCTTTCTACTGGAGACAGTACGGTTTATGTGCTGTCACTCAAAAACAGTGACTAGCTACTCCTTCCAGGCACTCTCGCACATTAGTTGCTCTCTGACTGCTAAGAAAGGATGTATTTGAGGGAAAATTCCCTGGTGATCCACCACCCTGGTTAGGATATACAGTCTAGCGAGAGACCTTGTGAGTAAGGGTTGTTTTGCCTCCGGCATAATCAGTGCCAAACTTTTTATATCTTGTTTTTTCCTGTTAACTTGGGTAAATTATCAGAAGTGCCTCAAGTGACTTCAATTTACCAGAGATTTGATCTCCTAAGTCACTTAGACACGAAAATTGGATCCCTTCTCTTTTACAGTCATTGCCTTTCTCTTTCATTTTCTCCTTACTACATTCCCATTTTCTTCTGTATCTTCAAGGTTTCTCTCATTCTCCAAGAGATCCAACAGCAAGGAGTATTTAGAAAGCAGAGGATCATAAATATCTGATAATCCAAGATAGTGTAAGGTGGGAATCCTACCATGTTGCTCTTAATTACTTTTTCCCTATTCATCCCAGTTTTGTTTCCCCAAACCAGATACAGGAATTCCTGGTCATGCTTCAGGCTGCTCCCCCCTGCAGTGAGCATCTGTGAACATGGGAGCTCTTGGCCTGGCCAAAGTCTCCTTTTCAAGTCTATTGCACAGAGGATAGGCTATTCCCAGGGAGGCTGGTGACACCGAGGACAGGTGAAGCTGTGCTCCACAGCACTCTCATCTCTGTGGTGGGAGCTTTCTTTGAGGCAACGCAGATCCAAGTCACACTGTGGAGCCCCTGTGACCATATTGCATTGCTGGAAAGGAATAATCTTTCCAATGAGGAATCATCTTTCCATCTTTCCAGTGCAGCCCTGCTCCCTTGCTCCTGTGCCCAAACTTTCCACAGGAGAGCAAGGTGCAGTGCCTTTCATCCTGGCTGAATCCACGAGGAATGAAGTTCTTCCTTACAGGCCAAGGTAAATCTGTGCAGTTCCTGAGAAAGAACCCACACCAAGGTAAAAGTTAAAAAACACATTTTAGGTGTGATAGTTTCTGACTTCCTCAAGTTCTACTTCTCTGAATCCTTCTTTTCCTTCTTCCCCTCACAGTTATTGTCCTGCTGAGCTGCTCAAGAAACGAAGCGAAGTGTTGGAATAGAGATCTTTGCAAGGTTAAAGAAGACACCTTTCACTTTAACAAATTACGGTCTCCATCTGTTTAGTATCCCTCTCGTGTCTGTAACAGATACAGGCAGAATTGATTATCTTTACTTCAGGCCTACTAATTAAAGCCCTCCTCTGATATAATGGTACCACTAAAATTTCCACTTGGGTCGTCTGTGTTTTTCTGTGGATCCTATCTTTTTTTTAGGACAGAGAAGATAAGGGGTAAATTTTTTAAGGGATACCAGACAGAGAAGAAATGAAAGGAGCTGATGAGTCAAAACAATCTACACAAAGGAGTTCTAAGATCTAGAATAATTCAGGTTGGAAGGGATTTTAGGAGTCCATCTAATCTAAACACAAGCTCAAAGTCAGATTCAAAAGTAGATCAGGTTGCTGAGGGCCTTGTCCAGAAGAAGATCTCCAAAGTGTTGGAATAGAGATCTTTGCAAGGTTAAAGAAGACACCTTTCACTTTAACAAATTACGGTCTCCATCTGTTTAGTATCCCTCTCGTGTCTGTAACAGATACAGGCAGAATTGATTATCTTTACTTCAGGCCTACTAATTAAAGCCCTCCTCTGATATAATGGTACCACTAAAATTTCCACTTGGGTCGTCTGTGTTTTTCTGTGGATCCTATCTTTTTTTTAGGACAGAGAAGATAAGGGGTAAATTTTTTAAGGGATACCAGACAGAGAAGAAATGAAAGGAGCTGATGAGTCAAAACAATCTACACAAAGGAGTTCTAAGATCTAGAATAATTCAGGTTGGAAGGGATTTTAGGAGTCCATCTAATCTAAACACAAGCTCAAAGTCAGATTCAAAAGTAGATCAGGTTGCTGAGGGCCTTGTCCAGAAGTTTTTAAGATCTCCACAGATGGTGATGCCACAGCCTCTCTAGAGACTTGTTCCAGTGCTTGACCACTCAACTTGTAGGCTAGTACAGCAACCTAATAAAGGGATTTATGGCTGGTATCTGTCTTGAGTTATCCTTTCAAGGCAAAACACGGAAAGCAGGGCTGGGTGTGACCAGTATTTGCTTGGGGCTCAACATCTACCCAAGAAAACTCTATGGCCCACAAGAGGAGCCAGCAATTTGGTGTTTCAAGCCTTTGTTCAACTACAAAGCACATTAAGGATGTGTATGCTCCTAGGGAAGCGTAAGTCAGCCTGTATAGCCATTTGGTAAGCAGTGCTGAGAGAAAAAGATCTGTAACACAATTCGCCTTGAAGAGCCACTGTTGTGGGTCCAGCACTTCCCAGAGCATCCCTCATCAGGGAACTGGCCACACTGCACTTGAAAAACAAGACTCCTTTACCACCTATGATGCTACCAATGTTTTTATAAGTCTTACAGTGTCACACACACTCACTTTGCTAGAAGACACAGCTGCAGCAGATTTCCTACCACCACCATCATTATCTTCTCAGGACCTTACCGAGTGGTCCAGGTCCACAATACGCCCAAGGGGGCAGTCAGTTTGGGTACAGAGGAAGAAACAAGCAGCAAAGAGCAACCCAGGTCAGAGGACAACAGACTGGGTTATGCCAGCTTCAGTGCCAAAGTCGATGTGTTAAAACTGTGGCCTGAGTGCCGAGCCACTGCTGGAAGAGATCTCACCGGAACGAGTGCTGATGCTTATATGAGCAGTCAGGCACAGGAGAGGGACTGAACCCTTCAAGAAACGCCTCTTTCTGGAAGGCAGGTTACCATCTCCTAGTCTTGAGTGCGGTTAACAGAGGTCAGAGGTTCCCCGTAACTGTCAAGGCGACTCCCTCACTTCATAAACCTTGCTGCCATTTTGCTGGCTCTTGTGACTATGGTGGTCCCTTGGACCCTTCCCATGGAAGGAAAGGAGAGAGGCACAGACCTTTAAATGCACAGGGAAAGCTGAGATTTTTCTAAGAAGTTGCAATACACGTGTAGTTTATTTGTCAAATTAGTAACACCTGAGATAACAAAAAGCTTGCTGCTTCTCTAATGAAATCAAATTTTAGCTGTTGGCTCGGGCCAATGCTATAGCAGACTGGTTGGGTTGCCTCTGTTCCACATGATGGTTGTTACTAAATGTGTATTTAGAATATTTTAAAAAATGAATGTGATTCATTCTTTTGAGCTAACTGAAACAATGAGTTGACCCAGAGAGAGTGAATAGACAATACAACATGCTTGCACACACTGGAGTTTTTCTTTGTTCGAGTAATTCTAGCACCAACCAAGACTAAGATTTCAGTATTTAGTAGTAAAGTTCACACTTGTTAAAATTCAAATCTTCTAGGTCACTTGCTCATTAGCCACAAAAGTGCTCTGCTTGGAAGTGCAATATAAATAAATAAAGGATAATGTATGTAATTCAATTTCAATTCAAGAAAAATGAACCTGGAGAGTTTTTCTTAAAATCATTCAGCTTTCCAGGATTCTGGTCTTCTGACCGTGCTTTAACAACTGCTGTTAAAGAAACAAGCAGTTTAGCAAGAGGCACTGGGGTATGGGAAGGGTTGAGGACCAGGAAAGGATTAGTTGGGGTGGACTATGACCACCCCAGCATTAGCACTGAAAGAAAGCAACAATTTCAGAGCCTCCTCCACCACAGCTCCAGTTACCAGAAGTCTGTCTGTAAGGATTTACATAGTAAATAACTCCTAGTTTTGTCTCTTGTACATCTCTGGCCATTAAGTACCAGTGTTATTGCCCTGGGGGAGCACTTAATGTCTCCATCTATTTTAATTTCATATAATTTTGCACTGGTTCTTTAGAAATGCAATTGCATGCATGGCTTTGTTTCAGTCAATACCATCTAGGCAGTTTGAACTCAGTACACAAAATCCTTAAAGATAATAATGCCCTGAGATGAAAGGAAAATATTTGACTGCTTCATACACTTGAATAGGAAGGAATTGAAAGGACCACTACCAACATCAGACAAGCTCACCATTTAATTTTATATTTTAAGAGTCCGATTATATTTTGTTGTCAAACTCTTGCAGTTCAATTCAGTACAGTTTTTACCAACATACAGAGCACTTCAAAGCTGCTAGTGCAATTGTTTCTATTTAGATGGTGCCCTTTAATCAACATAAGATCTAGAGTTACAGACAGCATATATGTAGAACTCGTAGAAAGCCTTGCCAAGTCAGAGCTCATGAACCTTCACAAGCTCTAAAAAACAGGCCTAGCTGTGACTGGAAAATAATAGAAATCATAAAGCTTCCCTAATTAGAGCATTCAGTTTTGGTGCCATCTAAAGACTGAAGCACGTAAGTCTCCATGTTTAAAATTAATTCTACAAGGCAGAGAGGAATCACAGTAGTGCCCCAGCAGAGCCAGAAAAGGTGAGAGAGGAGGAACTGGAACAGCAAAACAACCATGGCACTAGTGATTATGGCTAATGACAAGATGTTGCAAGAGCTAAATCATCCAGAGTGAGTGAGAGAGTGTGTGTGTGTGTGAGAGAGAGAGAGAGTGCATGGGGCTAGAATCAAAAGGATGAACTGCTAAAACTCAGTGGAGTCGAGCAAATTATTTAATATAAATAACTTCTTGAATGAAGTTTATCTTTTAGTCTATTTACTCTTTACAAACTGTCTGTTCACTGATTTGAGATTTTTTCTGAAATTAATTCATCATTTGAAATTGTATTTGGAAACCTGCTAATTAATTCAAATGATCTACAGTTCATTCACAAGCTGTTTGTTGCAAAAATTTGGTACTAAAATTGTGCTGGTTTTGTCTAGATTTCTAGATGAGTTAATATGCTTCTCTATCCCTAATTGCTGTCCCTCGTTAATTGCTAATACTGGTTTTCAAAGGCAAATTCTATTACAAATTCAAAATTCACTCTCTGAAAAAAAATTCACATATCAGCTAAAATTCCCGGTAAACTGTAAGCAAGGAAATTCTCCCTTTTTACAAAATTTCTGTGTGCACGTGTGCTCCTGGGAACTCTGGTTTCCAGCTCCTCTTTGGAGAACATGGCAGGGACAATGACAACCAAGTCCCATAACAAAGGAGGATTCGCAAACATCACAGCAAAGGACTAAAGAAATCAAAATAAACTGTAAGCAAGGAAATTCTCCCTTTTTACAAAATTTCTGTGTGCACGTGTGCTCCTGGGAACTCTGGTTTGCTGCTCCTCTTTGGAGAACATGGCAGGGACAATGACAACCAAGTCCCATAACAAAGGAGGATTCGCAAACATCACAGCAAAGGACTAAAGAAATCAAAATGAATGATCATAGAATCATAGAATCATTAAGGTTGGAAGAGACCTCTAAGATCATCGAGTCCAACCGTCAACCCACCACCATGCCCACTAAACCATGTCCCCAAGCACCTCATCTACTCGTCTTTTAAATACCTCCAGGGATGGGGACTCCACCACTTCCCT
>NW_008795857.1:3108585-3142658 GCF_000699145.1 Aptenodytes forsteri | reverse complement strand
GTCTTCCCTGCCCGTTCTTCTTATGGCGTACGGGGACAGCCTGCTCCTGCGCCTTTAAGACTTCCTTCTTGAAGATCGTCCAGCCTTCCTGGACCCCTTTGCCCTTCAGGACTGTCTCCCAAGGGACTCTCTCAACCAGCGTCCTGAACAAGCCAAAGTCCGCCCTCGTGGGGAGAGCAGCGGTTTGAGCTTACATCTCTTAACATGGGAGACATTTCAGATAGATGTTTTGGATAAGCTGAAGAGACATCCTAAGTAAAGACAATCCCAGCGGATTCATTTGAAACCACAAATGTTGATGGCAAGTTGATTAAAAGAATCCCTTAAATGGCTGATTTTGCTCTGGTGTTAGTGACTGGAGGTATCTTGAGTTTAAATAGTACATTTCTTTGTACAAGAGAAGGATGGTCAGATCCCATCCCGCTAATGTAGTAAATCTCTAAATGCCACAGTATTTGGGATAATGAGAGCAGTGCAGATACTGCAGCAAGTGGCCGCAGCTCTGCTGATGTTGAATTTTGTTAAGTGACACCTAAGGAGAACAAAATAACTTCCTGCACATGTTTGTAGATCATATACAGCAGAGTTGAAAAGGAACAGTGTAAATGGTACCTAAATATAACAATACATCTGTATTGTGCTAAGCTGAGTAAGTCGGTGAATCCAGCTGCAACACAGTGAGGACTCACTCATGCCATACGTTTCAACTACATTACAGGTGAGTTCCCTGATTCAGCTGCTTAGATGGGCTGTAAAAATAAAGTACTGAAATCCTACAGAGGATATCTAATGTGAGGTATCATGAAAAAAAAAGCTTGTAATAATGAGATCTGCCAAGCCAAGGGACAGAATTGCAAGAGAAGGGGTAGGAAACACATTTTTGAGACACATTCACTTTGATAGCTGCTCTGCACAGAGGCAGCTAGAGGGATGCTGAGTTGGTCTTTTCCACATATAGCTATGATTTTCTAGCAACCGGTGCTAGAAAAAAAAAGAAACTTCTGTTTTCCTGAGGGTAAAACAATATACTATTTCAAATTCCCTTTCTATAGCAACATTAATGACTCCCAGTGAACAGAGGGAGGTGGGGAGGGGGGGACATGTTCCCCACGCCTGTTAGTGCCCCTTCCTCAGACAACCCTTCCCATGCTCGGCACCTCTTTTTGGTGCTTATTGTCCCTTGTCAATGATAAACCTACATCCATCACTGCTGCTGTAGGTTATGGCATCAGGTTGGACTCCCAAACCCATGGAGGCAGGACTGGCAACAGGCAAAAATTTAAATTAATTGAGATTTCTCTCCTCATTTGGAAACAACTCAGGGAAAACATAAACCTTGTCATATCTGAAGGACGGCTTAATACTACACTCCTAAATGAGACATGACTGAGTCTTAATCCCGCTGAGTGAAACTTGACTAGTTTGTATTAATAGTTTATTATTATCTCTGATAGTTTCCCCCACTCCAAATCCTTTGTGCATCATTTACATGGGATTTTTAAATGGCAAAGCAAAATCCATTTGGAGAGACATTTTCCCATTTTAATAACATTTTCACACACATCAGCTAAGTCAGTCACTGTTGCAAGCTCAGCCTCCCTTTTCTGCAGTGATCAAAATTAAATGCCAGCTGATCTCCAGGGAGGCTACAGACTGAGCCAAGCACAGCAAGCTCCTGTGGTAGATACTGATGCTCTCAGAGAATCCCATCACTACTTATTCATGTGTTTAGCAGTAATTCAACACCACATTTTTGCACAAATCACAGGATCCCAGCCCGGCAATTTTTGCTGAGGGAGTTTCTATATACCCTGAGATTGGTCTTCAAGCTGCCTCACTCCAGCCTCTCTATTTCTCAGTGCCAAGTTAGACCCTGTCTCCACCCTGGTTTGGGTGAAGAAGTGGCCCTGAAGTTAACACAGGAGCTTGGAGCTAAAGATGGGGGCTTTTTCAAGAACCTAGGAAGCAGATGCCAAATTCAGGCTTTGCTGTTGTGTGGACATAGTCAATTAGAAAGCTTCTGGTTTTCAAGAAGGAGCAGAACATAACTCCTTTTGTTTCTCCTTCCCACAGAACAGGTCTCTGTCTGTCTCTGCTGTGAGGAGCTGAAAGGAGAACTAGCAAAACCAGCGTGCAACCTCTCTAATAGTCATGGCCAGCACCGCCTGGGGTAACCACAGCTGGCCAGGGTTCATCCAAAAAAAGCACTAGGAACTGTTAGCACCAGCGATGTCTTTTTAGAGATAAGGTCCTTCTTCCTAAATGCTGTGATCACATAGATCACACTCATTTTCCTACGAATAATAACCCACAACACCAAACAATTCAAGAGCCAGTGCCTTCAAGACCTCCAGATCTGGACTGACAGATGTCCTTCTGAGGACACGAGAGGCAGATAACCTCACTTGCAGGAGTAGGAAATACACTCATTTCAGGGCTTCTTCTACAACTACTACCTCCTCTTGTCCCTCAGGAATATCTCTCTTCTTAATAACCTGAGCCCCAGCCCCTACATGGCTATAACAAAGAGCACTTGTTTTGAAAGTAATCCTTAAGGGAGGGCACACTGCTGTCAGCACTGCCATCACCCAGAACATTTTGCAGGACTATAAAGCATTTGGGAAAAAAACCCACAAATGTGCAGGACCACTGTACAATAAAAAACCTTTCATTCCATTTGAGGTATGAAATGGGTCAGATGTAGCAGGTGTTTTAATTGTGAGTGCATTCAGAATCCTTTGCCATCCATTCTGTGCTGCAGTTATAGGTGATCATAGGACACCTGAAAATTATTGAGGGTGCAAACTGGCAATGTTATATTTCCTATACAGGCTCAGATTTTGAAAAATTAAATTTTATTTGCAGGTTGCAAGTGAACAAGGCCATGGGAAGTGGTGTTTTATACCTGGTAGCTTTCTAAATTTATGCCAGCCTTGTAGGGTGTGGATTGTGCTCAGTCTCAGTGATGCTGGTTTCAGACAAGAGGCAGAAGAACTAAGGAAATGTGCTACCATGTTTTAGCATTTGCTAGTAACGTTCTGTGATTGGGACTATTGTAGCATCTGAGCTAGTCTTGCTTTGCACCTTGCACAGGCATTCAGGCCTGAACAAAGAACATACAAAATGCTACTCTTTGGATTTGGCAGTGTGTTATAAGCGTTTGGCACAAGCATACATTTCAGTGTAAAATGCAAGGCAACAAAGAATCCAATCCCATTCACTTCACAAAGAAAAAAGAAAAAAAAAAGAAGAGTATTTTGCACTTACCTAATGACAAAATTTGCCAGGTCTGAAGAGTCCTTTTTTTTAATGTTCCTATCAGCCTTGCTTTTAAAACAGGAAGAATGGTAGCTGAGGGCAACTAATAGCTTACAGGGTCAATCTCAGCATTAGGATTTGAATGAAGAGATGAAAGAGGTCTAAAGGGAATGAAATCCCCGGAAACAGAACTATGATCCTTTTGGGAATCGTTCCCATGGGGCCACTTAGCAACAGGCCACCATCCAAGCACAACACCCCTGAGAGCAGAAGAAAAACTTTCTTCTTTGTATTTTGCCCTCTCTGTTGAAAATACTGTTTTCAGCTTATTCCCTGGGGAGTCAGTGCCTCATCAGGAAGAAATAAAGCTGGCCAGTCTGAGAGTGATTGTGTCTCATGCTCTGCAAAGACACACGTTTCTCTTATCCCCAGGAAGAAAATTGCCTCATTTTATATTCAGAATCAAATGTACTGAAATTATAAGCAGTGGAATAATTACGTTCAACATGGCACACTAGATCTGACCTTAATAAGACAGCCTGGTGGCCTTAACTGTTATGGGACCAGCTCCTTCTATTTGTAGACCTGGGGATCATTTCCACACTCTCCCTCCAGGAAAAATAAGTTATGTGCTTCTTGCATCATGTCCATGTGCTCTGTGTGACCCCGGTGGCTAAAGCAATAACTCATTCAGTTCTGCTGCATCTGAGTGCTGACTTGGCCAGTGCCACTAACACAGAAACAAAGAAAGTAAACATTTACTTAGAGAGATGAATAGACACAGCCGTGGAGTTATTTTTAACCTTTAATTGTTTGATATTGAATTTTAGCGATTCTAGAAGAAACTGTGGCTCCTCTGACACAATGAATTTGCCCTGAGTGTTGATGGCTCCAACGCAGCAAGGACATACCTCTTTGACAAAGGTATTTGGTATCAAAATCTGTCACATACCAAAATCTGCCAGCTTCTTCATTTCTGACCTCCAGGTCAGATTGGTATTCCACTGCCACCCCCATACATCTCTGCCAGTGCTGCTCATTCATGACCTACACCCCCTACTATTATAGCACCGAGCACCCCATGAGATGTAGACAACACATTTTTCTGATGGGATAAGTATAACACAAAACCATCACACAAGTTGGAATTGTTTGCCTTTGCTCTGAAACCTCCCTGCACTTAGAGGACGGAAAGCTGCAGGACGGGTGGGAGGGAGAGGAACAGATCTGTCCAGGACATATCCTTGGGAGCCTGCAGATGTGGTTTTTAATCCCTCTTTTCTGTGGGGATCAGTTAATCAAAAGCACATAAGATGAAAACCAACACCCCACCTTTCTGCTGAGTAACAGCAGCAGCTGGAGAGAAATGTGTGGATATAACTGAGATCTAACAACTATGTGCAAATTCTACTCTCCAGAGAGGTGCAAACATGAAAATTTGGTTGAGACTTTGCCCCCCCCCTCCCCTGGCAGAGAAAGTATTAAGGTTTTTGCAACTAAATATCAAAAACCAGGTTATTACAGTGCTTTCTTCTGGAACTTATACAACCATTACTTATTACTGGTTCAGCTTTCTATATAATCTTGGATTTCTTCAAACCAAAGGCATGAGACATGCCTTAGACCCCCTGCGTTGCTATTCCTTAGGTGTAAAAAAGGCACTCTAGTTTTTCCTTCACAGGGATGCTGGAAGGATAACACTGCAAATGCTTGGAAGATGTTCAGAGGCTGTGGGTGTAGAAGTTGTAGACTCTGAGGACATGCAAAAAAACCTGACTCGTGTCTTTATTGAGAAATTGCACGTGTAGGGGTTAGACCAGGAGACTTAGAGAAAGGGTATCTGTGTTATTTTCCCAAGTCTGTCCTTGGTCTTCTAGGTGACGCTAGAAAAAGCGCTTTTCTTCTCAGTACATCCATTTCCCCAGCCATAGTATGGGAACAGTACTACTGACCTTACAACTCAGGAGATCGGGAAAGCTGAATTCACTCATGTGCAGAATGCTTCACGGTTTGCATCACAGATCATGGATGAGAATTAACAGTGTCATTGTCTTGGTGCAACCCCAATGCAGCTGATTCTGAGCCTCTCATATTCCAGTGCTAAAGCAAGGAAAGCAAAAGTCAGTCTTGCTTTAACCAGCCTTGAGCAAACCCTGCCTGTGCTTTCTGATACACACCTTGGAAAACGATGACATGGCACGTTGTAGCCCGTGCGTCAAGGACAACTGCACAACATGCCTCTGCAATGGTGACAAGCCATAGCACCTCTTGCATGAAGCCCCATCCCTGTTCAATGAGCTCTGCAAAACAAACCATAAGCAAAAACAAAGGCTGCAAGAGAACCCGAAAACTCCGTTGTACCTTTGTCCTCCAGAGCTTCCCTAGCTCACCTGGCAGAAATCCCTCAGTGCCTATGCTCCGCCTCGGAGAGCCTGGCAGGATAGCAGACACCTCATGGCAGTTTGTCACTCAGCGTTGCAGGTCAGGGACTCATGTTCCCTCCCCTGTAGAAAGCCTCTGGCAGGAATTTTCCAAGATTTAGTGTATCCTTTGTCTCTGAGGAAGATCCATAATCTGAAGTTGGAGAAGGTCTCCTACACGGCAGGAACTGGTCAGTGCCCTGCTGCTTCCCAGTGACAGGGGTTTTGCTCCTTGTCTTATTTTGCATGGCCTCAGCATTTATGGTCTGTAGCCTTCTATACACCCTGGTCTTTGTGGCGCCACCATGGAAATGTCTGTATAAATGTGAATTTCAATAGCCATTATACTCCCAGCAGCAGCAATCCACGTTCAGTACCTCAGAGCCTGTTAATCTGTAGTAGTCATAAGGCTACTTATCTCCAGCTCTTTTCAAATGCCTCGGCAGTGGATACAAAAGGAAAATGGCAGGAGCTATTCTTCCCTGGAGTCTGAGAGGGTTTTTTTCTCTTTTTCTTTCTTTTTTTTATTTTATGCTGTACTGTTGCTACATTACCAAATGTCACATTCAAAACCGATGGCAAAGTTTGCAAGAGAGATAAGAGAAGACAATCTCCCTAGTTTCTGCTAGTGTAAGATTCTTGGCCCAGGAAAGCAGCTAGTTGCAGGGTGATGTTGTAAGGGCCCAGAGTGCTTAGCTGCCTGTTAGCTAATTAAAGCACCGTGACCTGAAAGCTTTGAAAGATTTAGTTCAGATCTTCCTTGGGGTCATTTTTAGCTCTGCTACCTATTTGCTGATGAATCCTCAGCTCCAGCCTACAGGTGTTGAGCTACAAAAGGATGTTTGGAGAGGGGTGCTTGTATGCCATGGACATAGGCATTGTTAAAAGACAGAGAGAGATGTGGCTCCAAAGAGACTTCTACTGAGGATAACAAGAGCTAAAAATGTGCAAAGGAAATAAATTATGAAAGAAAATTATCATCTGGATTGGATTTGGGCTGCTGGCTCTAGGGCTTTTATAGTGAAAAATCTGGGACACTGATTCAGTTAACCTCTACCACTGCTGACATCCAAAGTTGAAGCCATTTCAGCAGCCAAAATCTGGACAAGAGCTCTCCCTGAGAGCCAGCCCTCATCCCTTTTTATTTCCCCAGGTGGAGTGCTGCTGAGCAATACAGCACATCGCCCAGCCCTGGGAGATCTCACTGTGTGGCCAAGTGTGACTAAAACAGGGCCACAAAAAGAGCATTAAGGCACAAGCTCCACGATTAACCAGCTAGGTAAGTTGGACACACTATGTTTAATGAGGGACTGAAGAAAATTCTCTGTTGTGGGATGAAGTGTCTCAGACAAGAGCAGAGGTCTGCCAGATGCTAGCTAGGGAAATCCAGCTGTAGGGCTGGGTTTACAAAAACAAAGGGAGGTGCTGGACTTACGCGTCCAAGCACTCCTGAGCAGAGCTGGGTCCTGCAAATGGAGAATGATTGTGCCAACTAAGGCAGGACACAAGAGTATTGCAGATGTGAGGGAATGAACAGCATGCTGGAGGTGCTTAGCAAAGAGCCCCAAAAGATGGGGATGATCTAGTTCTTGTGAGGAGATGGTAATAATACAACTTTATTTTCTACATACAGCAATTAAGATACTTAACAGTTCTTTCAGTTCAGTTTTAATAATTTGGTAAGCAAGAGACCCTCAGTCAAGACAAAAAAGGCCAAGAATGAAACCTTCATATTTATTGTCCATCACCCAGTCTTTGCTCTGCTTTTCTCGCTTATTTATCACAAGGTCTTGGTGAAAACAGCTGGCTCACTGACCACAGCGGAAAAAGGTTCAGGAGCACGTGCCAAGAACGCCAGTACAAATAGGGACATTTGCAACTTTCTGTTTGGAGCTACAGGAATATTTCAGTACTGGCAGATCATCTTCAAACTTTTTCTGCTCCTCCACCTTAGAAAAAAACCCTTAGGTCTTTCTCCACCCACATGTTTTTTCTAATTGTCATGAAGGCAGATGGATATCCCATCACCACCAGCTAAGGAGATCAACCACCCGTACAGATGGGACTGGAAATCTGGATTTAGAGGCTTGGAAGAGCTGATCTACTGAGGCAGAGGAAAAGAAGGGGCCAAGGACAGTCAGTTTATAGTGCAACAGCAGGCAGCCTTCCTACACTGCCTGACACAAACAAGACATTGCTAAAATGATCCTGTTTTCTCTTGCTCTCACACCTTCCTCATCCTGGAGCTTTTGCTGGAAGGTTCAGTCTTAGAAACAAATCCTAGATGAGCAAAATGGGAAGCTTTTCAAATGCTGATTGCTGGAGGTTGGGGAGGTGAACTAGGCAAGGCGTAAGTGTTCTGTTCTTACATTTACACTGGAGCATCCATCACTGCCACTCTCGGAGAGACTGCTGGGCTGAATGGACTTTCGATCCGATGCACTGTGGCTGTTTCCTCGGTTCCTCTTTATAGAAATGGTCAATAAGTAAATGTATGTTTTAAGAGTTAATAGCTTGAAATTTCATTCAGATTTGCCTTGCCAAGGCAGCTAATGATAAATTTAGCTTTTAAGCAGAAGAACAAGCTTGTAAGCGTCTCCTAATTAGAGGAAGCTCAAGGCACATTGTTGCTTCCAACTAATCCAGTCTGCAAATCTAAACAAAAACTCTGTCTTTCATAAGCAGGGATCCATATAGACCAATATATTCATAGAGCTTCACTGACCTTTAGTTTGTTAAAACCATCCTTCACTGCTGCCACTTCTGCAACTCTACCAATGGCAACAACAGTGGCAGAGCTAGGACAGACAGAGCAGTAGTGCTGCCTCTGTCATGTTATCACATCATTTGGGCCCTCACAAATCAATTTTAGGTGATACTGCAGTGTAAATGTCAGCTGCCAGGGCTGTACTGTTGGCAAACAGTCATGGTCTCTGCTCAGTCAGGCTGGCATTTTACACTAGAGATAAGGAACAAGGGGATAGCACAGGATTTTCTCCTTTTCTGCTGCCCAGGGTCCAAGAAAATTCAGTAAAGGACAATGCTGGGCTCCTTGGAAGGTACCTTTAATTCCTATTGAATTTCTGCAGGTACAGCCATATATAACAATAATCAAGACAAGACAAAATAAAAGCAAAGAGCAAGGCCTAGCAACCTAAGATAAACCGTGCTCCTTTTCCTATTGATCACCTAGACTCCGTGCTTTCATTCCTAGTCAAATCTGATCAACACATTGGAGAGAGAAACAACTCAAGGATTTCTGAGAAAATAAGCCAAATGCTGTATACCTGGGGAAAAAAAATCTATCTGAAAAGCCATGGGCCAGGAGCAAAGGAATGAAGTTGAACCAATGAATGAAGTGGCTTTCTCCCCCCGCGCTTACCTCTCTTCCACTCCCCCACCGAGCTAACAAGCTTCTACCATCATCTGCTTGCGGAAAGGCAAAGGCTTCAGGCACCCTCCTTTTTCTGTGCCAGCATCATTGGAATTACATGAGCAATCACCAGTGTAGTAAAGGAGTCTTGTGTTTTCTTCAGTGAGTCTGCCTGTTTGTCCAACCTGGAAGGAACACACTTGCGGTGTCTTTCCTTGTGCATCCGCATGCATGGCCCACTGCAACTTGGCTGTTATTTGCTTTTCCTGCCTCACGGGGATAGATATTCAGGAGAAAGAAAGTAAATGAGAGAGTGCCCAAGGTGCCTCAAAACATGATTTGGTTTGCCTTCTGAATTATTGCTGCCAGAAGCTAATGAGCATTTCTCCCCAGACTTTCTCTCACAAGGACAGAAAACCCACTTGGTTTAACAAAATTTTCCACATGCCTGTTGTTGTGGGTACAGGCTATGCAAGCCAGAAATGAGAAATATTTTCTCAGTTTGAGGCAGCCGCACCAAAGCAAGAGAAGCTTTTCTAGAAATCAGGAGATGCAATGAATGAGCTCAGGTTTGCATTCAAACTTAACCTCAAATCCTCAAAGGCAGAGAAATTCTAGGTGATCGTTTTGTCATGTTTCCTTGACATCTGCTGGAGGTTTAAGTGCATGAATACAATTTTGTTGTGCGTGTATGGTTGTGCATGTACCTGCTGATTATTTATGTGAACTCTGGCATATGTGTTCATATGTATATTCAGGGCTTGCTCCAATGCATTTGGCAACACCAGTAAACCTATTTTCCGGTGTTTACCTAAGCAAAGTAATAATCCAGTTGTACTTACAGCACTTTGCAGCCATGACACTTGGGGCACTGCAGAACAACAATAGAAGCATTTCAGAACACAGTACAAATACAGTATTAAAAATCATCTTATAATTCAAACAAAAGATGCTAAGTTCCTGAGAGGCAGAGCAACGGAGATGTCAGGAATAAATATGTGGTTACAATGGTTTTGTTTCAAAGCACACTGTGAGAAAATGTGGTTTAGATGGATTTAGCAGGGCAGTGGTGGCAGGGTGAGTTCCTAGCACTGCAGCCCTCTCTGACAAAGACTCACTCTAAAAGCGGAGCTGTGCCTGGTGCTGACACACAGTCAAATTAAGCTTGAAGGAAGCAAGTCTGGGGTATCGCAAGGATCGGCGCCATAAAGGGCTTTCAAGCAGCAGTATCAGTGCATGACAGTCACTCTGCCCCAGAGGAGGCAGCCGTCGCGCTGAACGCAGGGCATGTGAAATTTAATCGGTGCTGTTTTCACCTACTAGTGGGGATTGAGGGAGTGACCTGCTAACCAATGCGGGAGCCATGTGAAGGGACGGGGAATGACACCTGTGACCCCAAAGGTGAGTGTTGCTCCACCAAACAGCAAAACCTGTGTTTTGTACCTGTGGCCCATCCCAGCTACAAAACAGACACCCCCACCCTCCTCTTTTATTACACGTGGCCCTTACCTTCCCATGGATTTACCCAGAGAAACACAGGTCAGCCCACTGGGGACACCAGCTCCCCAGCTTGCATGCTCAGCCGTGGAGGGGTTCCCAGCAAATGTTGTCGGAGGCATTGTTATTCCTCCTGTGCAGTATCTCTGAGCACAGCACAGAGATATCAAGCTGGCAGGAGCCTTGCAGACAAGGGCCTCATGATTTGTTGAGAGCCTTCTCCAAGGCTAGCGCTATGTAAAGGGAGCTGCATCTGGTGATAAGCATCTAGCTCCAAGGCTACTGAAAGCTAAATAAACCGATGTTTATTTGTTGTGCGGCAAGCAGAGCTCTAAGCTGGATGCTGCCTGGTGCCTTCCCCATGTAAATCGGGGAGTTCCTGCTCAGATGCCAATTGTTAGAGCTGCCTTTGAGTGCCTGACATTGGTATCAATGGGATGCAATTGCTGGAGCTTGGTTCTCACTGAACAAAATGAAAGACCTTAAGCAAAGTCGTGCCTGGTAGAGCCGAGTTTGGTGTAGCAAGAGGAAGGCTGAACACTGCCCTCTGCCTTTTCAGCTCTATGCAATAGGCATTTTCCAGTCCCGAACAGACTCCTGTAGTATTCCAGGAAAAGTGCCAGGAAGCTCTCCAGAAGGAGGCTGGGGTCAGGGCTGAGCCCTGCTGGTGGTGTGCACAGTGAACTAGAAATACTGGTGGGAGGGAAGAGTACTGGAGGAGGAAAGAGCGGTAACCAGGAAAGCGCTGACATTGCACTGGAACACAGTCGTTCAGTATCAGCTTGCTCGAGGAGGTACCAGGAGGCCGGGGATTGTGCTGGCTGTCCTGCAGGAGTCCCAGTGCCATTGCAGCAAAAGACCCCACAGCAACCTGTCTGGCTGTCTTGACAACCGTGTGTCAGAGTCCTGCAGTGTGTGAGACCTGATGTAGCGTAAAAATAAACCAAATACTTTAAAATAATCCCACTGACATAAACACAATCACGAATTTCATGTGCCAATTCAATCATGAATGTGACATCCATATTTCCCCTCTAATTTAAAGAACATCAGATGATCTTGGTCCAAACTTTAATTTAATATAACCAGGTAGGGAAAGAGCCTTCAGTGTATAAACAAAATTACTTGTTTGCTTTATCAGAATAGCATAGAATACAAATTAGTTACCAATATTTGTACAGCGCTTAGACAATGACTGAGTGCTGGGGCTCTTGGAGCATCCTCTCAAGAAAAAGAGACAAAAGACACTGTTCTACCATCTTTGTGTTCCCTCCAGCAGCTGTCCCTGTGGGATGGGTAGGAAGTGTGCCTGGCTGGCAAGGGTCATACTGGAATTTCTTCTCTTCTGCAACCACCCTACCCTCAAATGTCTAATTGTTACATGAAAGTGCAGGGTGCTGTGTATCTCAGGTACGGTGCTCAGAATCAGTACTCCCAATTAAGTCATTGGTGGCTGAGAGAATGAGAACCTAAGGTAGTACTGAGTCAGGAACCAGAAAAGCTTAAAATGTATAGTATTGGAGTCATTGCTGAGCTTCTCCAGTCTGTGCTTTAGCTGGAAAAGTTCCTGTGGCAATAAAAAAAAGCATCCCTCCAAGACTCAGGCAGAGCCTGGGACTCCAAGCTTGACCCACTGCAGTCTCAATTTATTAAGTAGGACCATGCAAGAACAGCTATAGCCGCTCTGTCATTTCAAGGTTAAATGTTTGAAATTATCTAATATATCAAAGAGGGTGAAACATCAGGATATTTTGGGCCAATTGGTGTAATTAATCCCCAAAGGAGGACTGAATTCCACCTGTCCAGAATCCCTTAAGTGCTGCCTTTCTCTCCAAAGACCTCCCATTATGCTGCCTCATGTATTATTAGTGACATTAGACCTATATCTATGGCCTTTCTCCCTGTCACAGTCCTTACACATCACACACTGACATTGTCCTTTCCTCCTAGCTTTCATAAGGAATGACATTTTTGACATCGCCCTATGAGCAAGAAGTAAAGAAGCAGCAATGCAGCAAGCTATTCCAGGATGAAAACGCACAGATCCACCTAGTTAGTGATCTGAGAGTTTAGCAGACAGGTGATGTCTCCTGTAGGTTTCTGATAGAAGGAAAAAGGATACGTGGAGGACAGTCTCCCACAGTCCAGGACACCTGGTAAGAAAGTGACTGAGAGTGTTCAGAAACTTCCAAAGTTTGTTTCATTCTTTTAGGGCACACTTACTCTTTTGGGTATTTGAATTAAACAGCCTCCTGGGGCTTCCTTGCTCATTTTGAGAAACTCCTTTCGTATGTGAAACACCTCCCTTTGGGCATTTGGGCATGAGGAAGCGTAGAAAATGTGCAGCCTGGGAGAGAAGCCTGAAAAGGCCAGCTATTCTAGGAAGAGGTTTGAAGATGCTGAAAGAGACCGCTTATGTCTCACTATGGACACTTCTGCCTTCCTATTCTTTTACTCTGCTTTTCCCCCTCCATTTTTACTGAAAAGAACTTAAGGATAATAATCAGCAGTAACACAAATAGCAGAAAATGACAGATACCTAGAAACTAATAAAGGAGATGCTCTTCTGGAACTGGTCTGGAGCCCATAACATGTTGGAAGTCACTGCAGAACCTGACTGCCACATTGCTCCAATCTCTCCGTGTCAGTTTCTCGCTTTATTTTTCCTTGGTGTCAGCACTGTATCTATACCGCAGTGTTTTACGTAAAGGAGCAAACAAAGCATTTAGAGCTGCCCAATTTTCTGAGGTTGTAGCTCAGTTTTGACTCAGTCTTTCCTCAAGCTCCTTCTGGAGAAAGAGCTGAATCATGATTAAATAATAAGGAGCATGTAAATTGGAAATGGATAAACAGAGTATGAAATGTTTCTCCTGGAATTTTGTTCATTCTTCAGCTGTTACGCTCCATTTATGTACAAACAGGTGGAAGGATGGGAACAAATATGTTCCAGGCTAGACAAAGTGAAGTTGATGGAGACTACAGACGCCAGAGCAAATGAGATCTCTGAGGGCTCAGAAAGAAACTTGCTGACATATCCACTCAATATTCATTGAAATGAGCTCAGGGAACTTTGCTCAATTAAAGCCTGGCTGCAGGGGAAAGCAGATCCAAGCCAAACACAGAAGAAGTGATTTTCTGGACCCGTGAGATCTAGGTCAAAAGAGACATAATTGGCCAAGGGATGCAGTATATTATAATGACACCAGAATCAGTATTTTGGAGCGCTCTGGCTTAATGATGCTCGTCTCTCATAGTTACACCAGTGATGTAGTGTTAACACCTCTATAGCTAGCTTAGTAGCATAGCCATACCTGTAAATGCAGACTCCCACAAACAAAGGGGACTTTTGACCCTACTAGTCAGTGAATAACAATTAGGACAGATTCTGGTCCTAGTGGCAGTAAATCTGGAATAAATCCACTGAATTCATTGAAACTTCGGTAGATTTACAGTATGATAGATTGGTTTCACATATTCAGTTGTGGTACTGCAGGCTTACATTGATGTAATCATATATCTTGTGTCCATTTCACTTGGAGAGAGGAAACTACAGACAGCTGGGGTCAGCATTACTCATCACCTGCCCAGACTCCCCATAAAAGCTCCAGAACAGGCACGACTTTACCAGTGAAGGTTAAGCAAACCTGCATTGTCATTCTAAACAATGCCTCCCCGCATGGTACTGAGCCATATCGATGCAGTCAATTACAATGACATCTTACATTTCTGTAGTACCATTCACCCCAAAGGAGCCAGCGAGGGATCCAGTTTAGAGGTTTCGGTGGAATGTTTCAACTCCCCTTTGCTGCACAGGACCTTATTAATTAAAGACATTTTCAAAATCAGCGCTTGCAGCCTTGTTCTGCTTTCCACTGCTGCAGAGCCCTTTCCTGGAGCCTATGCAGCTCACTCTCAAGCTCTGGACAACATCACCCACTGACCACCCAGCAAACACCTCCAACTGAAGCTGTGAATGACCTTGAAAAGCTGTCAGAGAAGAGCCACACTTTGCAGGTGAAAATCAGATGAATCTCACTGCTTGCGCTATACTGTGAGGCATAAGGTGGGTCGTGAATCTCAAAACAATGGATAAATGGCCTGACCTATTGAATATGAAATTGGAAGAAGCATACTCAGGGACCCAGCCTAAAGAGAGAATCTAGGTCAGATGGAGGCCAGGAAAAAACTCTGCATTTTCATCATGTTGCATTCTCAGATTACGCTGTGAATATCTAACACGGAGAGGAAAATCTTCCATGTATGATCTGACTTTCCTCTGCCTCCACTTTTGGTAATAGCTCTCATGGCAATGAAGGCAGCATATCATTTAAGTGAATTTGGTAAGTAACTCTGGAAATGAGGGAATTAGAGCCATTAGTAAATCTTTTCGCCTCAGAACCTAGACGAACAGGATCAAATTGCTATCTGGTATAATCTAATTGAATTCCATGGATTTACAACCACATACAAATTTTAGCCAATAAAGAGAAGAATATAATTGTTTTATTCTGACATTTGTGACATTATAAAGTTAATATAGCTGTGCAACGAAGGGAAGATTTTCTGAGCATATTTGTCTAATTTAAGTCTCATTTATAATAGAAAGTAATTAAATGCATTCTATGAAATTGGAGAAAGCAGAAGAGAATGCTGAAAAATGTCGTTTCATTTGTGGGACAGAGATGTACTTTGTTGTTCCCTGCTGTTTATCTTTTGCTCTGCAAGCAGGAGTTCCCATTTATGTTCAGCTATCAGCTGCCAACCTAGAGCCCACTGGAAGATGCATGTCATTTCCAGAAGGATCTTAATAAACACCACCAGTGGAGAGACATTTCACACTTGGCAGTTCATCTGTCAGAGCAAGAGATAACTTTAAATTATTTCCATGACCATTCTGCAAGTATTTGTGGAAGGAGGCTAACACCGAGAAGATAATACTTAGGGAAGACACAAGTTAGGGAGGACTCACTGGCTTCATTAGGGGAGAGCACAGTTCACTGAGCTCAGGGGTGACATTCGTCTTACTGTTGATTTGCTACACCAAGTTCATCAGGCCAGTTGAAGAAAATGGACATAACAACACTTCCTTGCAATGAACAGCACAGTGCTACTAACGGCATCCCACGGCTTTGGGGTGCCACTGCCAAACCTCTCTTAACTATGTCATGGAGGGCAGAGCATCTGCAGGGGGAGATAGAACCCAGACAAGTGCTTGCATTGCACAGAGAAGTTAAGAGGGCATCCCTCAGCCTCCATAGGATCCTGCCTCTGTAGCAGTGTCAAGGTGATAGTCGTCTTCTGTTTCTCTAAGAAGCTCTGGAAGTTGCTGAAGATGCTCCAGCTTAAGAATAAGGCCATGTGTCATACATGAACCAAGCGGGGAAATGTGGTAGCACTCACCCAAGCACTGCCCGTGCCCCTTTGGGCTGTGCTCCCACTGCATCGTTTATCTGGCAATGCTCCTCTCTCCCCATTTTCCCATCTCTCCATCACCTTCCTCCAGTTCTGGCATAAAAGGGAGAATGGGATGATAGTGAATTGGGAAAACAGGATGCCTGACTCACAAGCAGGCAGCAGAAACTGAGCAAAGTATGGGTGTCTTGCAGTCCCTTCCCAGCAGAGAGGCAAAGGAACAAGGAAAGGCGTGCATACACAGAGTCTCAGGAAAGGTGTGCGTATAAGCAGTGTATCTAAGGAAAGGCGTGACTGAGAGGCTTTTTCTCCTGAAGCCATCTGGCAGAAGCTCCTGGCAGCTTTCCCCATGGCATAGCACTCCTTCAGCAGCTTTCCCCGCAGCGTGGCACTGCACCCTGCTCTAGGTCAGGCACGGCAGCAAGGCAGCTGCCCTCACTTGGGATTGTGTACTGCAGCCCGAGGCAGCTGCTCTGAATTTTGGTTCTGGTGCTGGGGCGTAGAAATGAGAGCAGGGAGAGGAGCAGGGAGCTGGCTGAGCTTGGGTCCTCTCCTGGAGCGGGTTTATTCCTTGCATGTGTTCCTTGCATTTGCGTTTGTTTGGACATGGAGCCCAGCAGCCCTGAGTGGAGTGTCAGTGTATCTAAGAGTTTTGCCCTGGTTTTAGCTAAATTGAATAAGTGGGTCCTCTCTGACAAGGATTTGCCTTTATTTATTAAGGACTTGGTGTTGAGAATGGGAGAAAGGAGTCCACTTTGATGCCCTGCAGCCACATCGTTTTGGTTTGGGAAGTAGGGTTGCTGGGATTTTTTTTCACACCTTATTCTTTGCTCACAACCCTTGCCAGTATAACTGCTCCAAGCACACTATGTCCGCTCACCCAGCTTTCTCCTCAGAGCCCACTCAGCACTGCAAGGCTGCAGCAGTTCTTGCAAAATAGGAGCTCCGTAATTCTGGACATGTATCCCGGAGGGTTTATTCCTTCTCTGTGCCCACGGATGCCACTACATCATTACACTGCAAGTTCACCTCTCCCAGCTACTACCAGTTGGTAACTACCCGGTTATGGGCTGCTGGTGGCATTGCTGTCAGGGAAGCTATGGCAATGGTGCTGACAGTCCAGGGCAGGCAGCTGGGTGATGCACAGGTTTCTGACAGATTTTCACAGTTAAGCTTTCTGATTGCAGCTTGCCCACGGATGCCACTACATCATTACACTGCAAGTTCACCTCTCCCAGCTACTACCAGTTGGTAACTACCCGGTTATGGGCTGCTGGTGGCATTGCTGTCAGGGAAGCTATGGCAATGGTGCTGACAGTCCAGGGCAGGCAGCTGGGTGATGCACAGGTTTCTGACAGATTTTCACAGTTAAGCTTTCTGATTGCAGCTGATGATTCCTCCCTTAAGCTCACACACACACACACACGCACATGCACACACACGGAGCAGCAGCAAGACTTCACCCAAAAAAGAAATTAAGGCTGGTTCATGTGGGAGAAAGGAGTCCACTTTGATGCCCTGCAGCCACATCGTTTTGGTTTGGGAAGTAGGGTTGCTGGGATTTTTTTTCACACCTTATTCTTTGCTCACAACCCTTGCCAGTATAACTGCTCCAAGCACACTATGTCCGCTCACCCAGCTTTCTCCTCAGAGCCCACTCAGCACTGCAAGGCTGCAGCAGTTCTTGCAAAATAGGAGCTCCGTAATTCTGGACATGTATCCCGGAGGGTTTATTCCTTCTCTGTGCCCACGGATGCCACTACATCATTACACTGCAAGTTCACCTCTCCCAGCTACTACCAGTTGGTAACTACCCGGTTATGGGCTGCTGGTGGCATTGCTGTCAGGGAAGCTATGGCAATGGTGCTGACAGTCCAGGGCAGGCAGCTGGGTGATGCACAGGTTTCTGACAGATTTTCACAGTTAAGCTTTCTGATTGCAGCTGATGATTCCTCCCTTAAGCTCACACACACGCACATGCACACACACGGAGCAGCAGCAAGACTTCACCCAAAAAAGAAATTAAGGGTCTGGTTCATGTGTGGCAAAGGTCTGCCCATATTTATACGGTGTGACCAGCAGGGATCTAGGATACCAGGACCTATAAAAAGCTAGGCCTATTTCATCTAATGAGAAATGTAGCTCTTCTCACTCTAACAACACTTTGATAACAAGGGTGTTGTGACTTTTTTGTGTTCTAAGAAAACAACCTGCCCATCAGCTCCCCAGCTCATGAAACTTTTTCCTGGGCACTTCTATAAGACCTGCTCCATTCTACCAAGAGTTAATGTGGAATTCATATGAAATATGTATTTGGAAGGCTGATGAAGGTATGACAAAGCTGGAGGCTACTGAGCAATATCTGCTCCTGTGAAATGTGAACCTGCTGTATTTTTTGCCCCATAGCTAAACCTAGCCCTGAGCCTCACTGACTGGTAGAAAGGTGAAGTGCAGGGCCTTTGAACATGTTAAGGTCAGCAAATGGCAACAAATCATGGCTCAAAGGAGAGGGTGGGTTTGCATTCCTTCTTTAAAGCTAGGTGCTAACCCTGCTGAAATGCAACATTATTATGCAGCCTGGCAAGATTTCAGTGATTTTATTGAAAGAGCATTTTGTTATGTTTATTAGATTTGTCAAAAAGGCATTTTATGATGTTTATGAGATAGCATATAAATTTATGAAACTTTAACATTTTTGTCAAAAATAGCCTTTACTGAAAATCAAATAATGCAAGTAGTAAAACCTCCCATCAGACAAATCCAGGCAAAATTTTCCATCAAGCAAGGCACAGACTCATCCACAGAACAATCTGTGAAATACTGTCAATGAAACCTGCACCGTAAAGCAGTGCAATAGCTGCTGGGTGCACGCAGTAATGCTGCAATGCTCCGAGGTGGGTATGGATGTGGCGATTCTGTCTGATGTCCTTGCCTGACTACAAGTGTGGGAGTTGCAGGGCATCTGCTGGTTTTGTTGCCCTAGCTTTTGCAGTAGGAAGGAAAGAGCTTCTGGCTTGTGTTTTGGCAAGTGTACTGCTGTCCATAATAAGCACTTGTCCCTCTGGGCTCCAGAGCACGACTGGCTGGGGTTGACATACTGCGCAGGAACGAGCCACAAGCACATCCTCCACCAGCTCTCTGCTTCGGTCTCTCCAGAAGCCCCTTCTGCAGGCTTTTTTCTTTGCTGTTTTTGCTTTTCATTTTCTGCTGTTCATTTCTGCCTTCCCCCCCACTTTCAAGTAAAAAACTGCCTTATATTTCTGCTCAGAGGCCTCCCTTCTGCTCCTATTTTTTTTCCTTTGTTCATATTCTGCAATACCATCAAGATGATGTGAAACACTTGATCTCTTCCCTTTTCTTTCTTACTTAGGAGGTTAGTCTGGCACTCTGCAATTGATACTCTCCCCCTTCTTGGAGACTATGATGTGGCAGCAAGACAGGCTGAGGAACTGATTAAGTCATTACTGTGTCAGCTGGGATCTCTGTAGCTTGATGATTTTGGAATGCCATTCCCAAGTCTCTTCCCGAGGCCGGGGAAGGCTTAGCGACAATAAAATGTTTCCCACACTGCTTCCCCTTTGCAAAGGAGCCCTAAAAAGTTGGAAAGGCGGCGGGGATGAGAGGCATTGGGAGGTTAGGCAGGAGAAATCCATGGAGTAAAGAGCTGGAAGAACAGGAGGGTGTGGAAGGGAATGCAGTCAGCTCTGCCTGTGTGTTGAGGCAGGCTGTCCTGATGATGGAGGAGTTTACCCTGGCACGAATAAGGCCCTGAAGGGCAGAGAAGGGAGCTGTCTGAAAACCAGAGGACAGACGAGGGAGATGTGGTCACTTCATGTGGCAGAACAGTCCTCTCACAGGTGTAGCATCACTTCACCAACAACCTTCCTGGACCTACTTTGTATTGCACTCTTGGTGAGAAGCTGCAGCACTGCCTTTGCTTGCTGTTCTCCCTTCTTTCACTAGGGGACACATTCAAAGCACAATGCCAAGCAGGGTCCTGCAATAACCTCACTAGACCTAAGCTCTGATGGTGCCAAGAGTGTGACTGTGACCAGCCAAGGGGTATTTAATCTCCCTCCATTTCCACACATTTTGTTTTGGGAAATGTACCTCATAAAATGCCATGGGAGCTGAAAGCTGATAGTGTCCATCAAATAGCAAAGTGCCTTGTTTATTGTCCAAACTCTCCCTAGCTGAAGTATCAGTAGACTTGGATGCCTCTCTTAAGTATTTATCTGTCTGAAAGTGCTGCACTGTCATTAGTTGGATTGGGGTGGAGGCATGTACTGCAGTGATTGGCCTGGATAGTATGAAAATGCAAAAGGCTGGGAGAATGGGGATGGTGAGTAAGTGATGGTGTGCAATTACTATGCAAATTTTAGGGGAATAATCATCCCCAACCAAAACTTCCCTGGTATGGATGCTGCTTTCAGCACACATAGCATCAAAATGGGAGTTACAAGCCAAACAGATTGGAGAAACTTCCTATCTCTTGTTGGCCTAAAATAACACCAACTGCAGGGCTTGCAGAACACATTTGTGTGCCTTCCCTCATCCCTCTCTCTATAACCCCAAGAGACACCTTAACATAAAGTCTGCTACCACCATCTTGAGAACCCTCTTACTGCAGTAGTACAGCAAGTTTATGCTGTGTTTAGGGAGCATCTTTGTCTGGGTCTGCGCTGGCTTTTTGCACAGGGAAAAGATCCTGGATTTACAGGAATTTTCCATCCTCATAGCCCTGGCTAAGTTAGGACAAGTCTCCTTTTTGCCACCAGCACAGGCCACAGCTTGCGCACCACCTTATGCACCAAATATCAGACCCAAAGCCTCGGAGAAGTAATAGGTACATGGAACATTGCCAGAGACCTTGTTTACAGCCTTGGGGCTTTTTCCCTCATTTTTGCCAGAGTTTCATTCCTTCATTGTTGCAATGAGCTATATCCTAAGTAGATCCTCCTCCACCCATTCATTTTAGTATATATTCCTATATCTCCAGGTCACTCCAGGCAAGTCTGAACAGCCTGCTTTCCCTGGGCGTATTATGACATACGACTTCTGGCTGACCCCTCATATATGCTGGGCAAGCAGGTTGCGAGCCATGACATAGTGTATGAGATTTTGAGAGTATATATTCACAGGCTACTTTTGGGTACACACACCATTAGCTGAATCCCATTAGCTTGACCTTTGATCCAGTGAGAGCCTACAGGTAAGCAGATGAATCAACCCTGGCATGAAGCAATATCATATGGGATATCAGCGAGAGGCCAGGCAGAAAAGTTCAAAGTATAGATGTGTCCACACAAAACTTAATACACTGTAGCTCATCCAAAGATTTTCGCATAAACCATTTTTTAAATTAATCCAGTCTATGAAATGTGAACATTGACTTGCTGTAGTTCACTGTGTGAATTCAAAGTGTTTCAGGTTTGTAAGGAGAGGGTAGTACAAAAGCACAAATAGAATAAGCCGGCCATTAGGTAGCATTTGTCATGTGGCTGCGAATAACTGAGGTAAGCATGTGAGCAGCACATACGAGAGAGCCACAAAAGAGAGGAGGATCAGAAGGAATGTTAGAGCTTCTTCCTCTTAGGAATTTATTTAACCCACTGGCCTCTTGTTTGTTTAATTCAAAATAAAAGATTACTGAAAGGCCTCCACGGTTCTTGAATGATATATTGAGCATACCTTAACTCAGCACTTTAGGCTGGTACCCTTTGGACTGAAGGTGGTCTTGGCATAATCCCAGCACCTTCCACCAAGATGTACCCCATTGCCACAGTGCTGATTTTGCCCTCTCTTGTTGAGGCCACATAACTGTGCTCAGCAGTTATGAAAGAAATGTATGAAATAGAAATAAAATAGAAAGAAAGGTATGACTGCAGCTTCATTAATTTTACTCCAGTCTGAATGAACTTGGAAAGCTTTCTAGGCAAGGTTTTGAAGTGAGGGAATATTAAGACACCAATTTTTTTAAATCTATCAACACTGACCCTGATTTAATATTTTCCATATCACTTCAAACACCAGGATTCATAGTCAATCTGACAGGACTTTCAGAGGAGGCTGTCCGAGCACTTCGGGGTCACAAAGGTCTTGGAAACCAGATGTCCTTAATATCTGAATGTTGTTAACAGTTCAGAAAGTTTCTTGCCCACTGGCAACCTCACGTTGTCTGTGGTAACCTGATATCGATTACCTCACCAAAGAGAATTTGCTTCAGACATAGATGTGGCTATTGCCATAACTGATGAAGACCTGAGATCCACCAACATTTGGAGCATTGTTTACTGTGGGAACAACTCTACTGCACTGTGCTTTAGGGCCTTTAGAAACAAATCAACAGGGGTGGAGAAAAAGAAAGGCTCTGAGGGGGTCAATCAGCCCTCCCCGGTGCAGCTTGCATGCCTCATGATGGGATGGGAGTGAGTATGTGTTGGCTCAGTCCCACTTTCCCCTTCTTTCCCCCTGTGCTGCCCCAGCATCCTTTTTGCATCCTTTCCCCAAGTATGTTGAATCCTCTGCTGCATACCATGAAGCCCTTGATGCTCCTGTAAAATATGTGGAACGAGTAAGTGAGAGACTGGATGGGCTCCTAACTACTCCCTGGGCCAGCAGCTCAAAGCAGAGGAGCTTGTAGCTGAACAGATGGCAGTGTTCAAAATACCTGGGCACCCCGGAGCCAGGGGCTTGAGTCCCAGCAGGGCCAATTCAGCTAGCTATTCCCAGTTGCTTAACGGCAGTCCACATATCTTCCCGTCTCTAACGCTCTGGATGAGACCGTCACATCCTGAGGCTGTGCCTGGTTAGTATGCCTGCAATATGTTTTGTAGCGCTCTTGGTGAAAGCTGGGTTTTCCCCGGTGGTTTTGGGTAATGTTTGCACCAGGAATGATCTAAATAGCTAACTGGCAGGAATCCTAGACCTTCTGGGGAGTAAATTGCCTAGGGAGGTATTCAATAGATAAGATATTCTGCCATGTATATATCAATATTTACAATTTCTAGGACCAAATCTGAAGTCTCTTACTGAATAATTGGAAGAACTCACACATATTTTGACAGTGCGAAGTAAGCACTTTGGGCCTCAACTCTAATTTATAATGTGCTTTGGGATTAAAGGTGTCTTATAAATGTAAGATTATTATTAATAACAATATCATTGCAAGTCCCAAAACAGTGAGCTAGGAACAGATACAGGGTATTCTGCATGTTTGTTAAACCATACATAACCACTACAGGAGACCGAGTTGTTCCTGCATTTTATTAGAATGAAGCAGAGAAGAAATATGAACAAATATGATTAAAAAGACCCTCTGGATTAAATGTACCCATGATTGTTCTTGCAAGCCAGATATCAGATTTTGTGCTGTTTTCTAGAGGTTGATTTTTACTCTACAGTCTTCATCTGATTTTACAGTCAGCATTACTTCAATCTTATTACATTTGTAACAGGATACAAATACAGCACCATTAATTTAATTTTATTTACATTTCAGAGTTATTCAGCTGGAATAAATTTAATACAATTTGATTGAAACTGTCCTGCAGGACTGACTTTAAGCATATTCAACAAGAGTGCTTTATAAATAATGGCAGCGTTTAGTACACAAAAGACACCCTCTTGGACTGGAGGATTTGCAGGAGTCATTAGCAGATGAGGGAAAAGCGACATTGCCAAGAACATAGCTAAGCTGAATGCTTCTGCTCTGGAGCCGACTTTTCACTGCATGCATCTTCAGAAAAGACCTCTGCTGCAGAGCATGATGACCTTCCACGTACAGCTCTGTCTGTGACCTACAGAAAGCAGTGGCTCGGGTAAACTGTTCAAGTGAACCTTGATAGAAAAGGAATGAGGAATATCAGTGTGTGTTTTGCAGTGGCCCTTAGAAATCCTAGTCAATGATGGAGAAGCTGTTGTAAAGACACTTTGCAAGAACCAAAAGACCATCCCTACCTTCCAGACATGAATATCAAAAAGGCAGGGGATCTATCTGGGCAGACAGGGCAGCAGGTAGGATGAATGGACTCCTGTTTGTCAGTATGATGGGGAGTGGCCAAACCACTGTCAACCTCTTCATAGGCAGCATACTGAAGAAGGGCTTTCAACAGAGATTTGGAGAGATAATGAGGGTGTTTCACTGCTCTTTACCAAGATTCCTCCCAATAACAGCAAGGAAAAAATCACAGAAGTATTTCTATAAAAATGTTAACAAGTGAGAAATAGAGACTGACAGAATGATGAGAAGGGAAACGACACTGTCATAGCAAAGGAGAGCTCTTTGGCAGGGTGGGAAGGGCCTTGACAGGAAAGATAAATAGCTTGTGTTTGATGGGGCAAATAAGAAGAATGTAGCAGAGAGGAGCAAAGAATGTGTAAAATCCTCAAGCTGATGGATTAGGAGGATGATCTTTACAGCAGTATTTTGCAGGGATGTGCACAGACTGAAATTACACTTGGCAAGACCAGAGAGAAGGGTGTTTCAGTAATCAAAATGCAAGACAATTGAATTTTAGCCAGATTAGATAAGGCCTTCTGATGCTTTTAAATGGCAAGGCTAGGCTACTACCAGCATCTTTCCTATCTTGCCTGGAAGCGAAAGGAAGAGTTTTGAAGCATTTTTTCCTTCTGATTACGATTGTTTTGGTTTTACCTGAATGTGTTTTGTTCCAACTTCTGACAGCCTACAGCATCCATGAGACAATCCCATTCGCCTGTGTGGGAGAAGGACATGCTCTCAAAAGCTGTAGGCTGTGGGGTCTTCGGTGTCCTGCCACCTCTCTAACTGATCTGGTGTAAGCCCTGCAGGAGAGTTTGAAGGTGTCACTGTTAGGACAGATAAGTGAGATTTGTTACTGCCTATTTGGTGGTGCCTAATAGGTGGGCACTCCAGGTCAACACCCTTACGGAGCTAGCAGAAGAAAAAAGGGATTCTGTTTCAGACCGCTGGGATTTGTGTGATCTGTCACAGTGAGACGTCTGATTATGAAGAAACGGAATTGCCGTGCTGTAGCAAAAAAAGGGACCATATAGTTTAATAATCCTGCTGTGATAGTGCCTGGTGAAACGCTTCAGATTAAGTACAGGGAACCTAGCAGAAGACAAGTAGGGAATGACTTGCCAACGGGGGAAGTTTCTTTTTAATTCTTATCAGTTAGCAACTAGCCTAGGCCCTGAAGCAAGAGGGTTTATATCCTTTCATAATAAAAGAAAATATGTATTCTATTTAATGAGAATATCCCCAATTACATTATCCATATAAATGTCTAATCCTTTTTTTAAATCCTACTAATCTCTTAGGCTTAATGTTATCTTATGGGAATGAGCTAATTAGGCATTGTATAAAATGTATTTCCTTTTAACAGTTTTATATTTGCTGCCTTTTATTTCCATTGAACGTCCCCTTGTCCTTGTATTCTGGGAGGGTGAATAGGAGCATCTATTTTTCCTTCTTTCTACCACCCACATTTTTTACTTCCCAGTCAAGGACCTTCTCTGACATACAACTTTCAGTGTTTCCAGACCTTCCCCATTGGAATACCATATTCACGTCATTTTGCAATTTCTGCCACTTGTATCCGAGAGCCTTATTCAGCTTCCTTACCAAAACAGGAAACCGGAGCAGGGCAAGAAGATTGTGCCATTGACTTAAACAAGGCCACTACCATGTCTGCAGGCTGGTTTGCCCCATACTCTGGGTAGATTGACATTATTTGCATGTTTGATCACCCCATTATGTCTTGAGCGAGAGAAGCCGCTGCGCTCTCCCTTGCAGTAGCCCAGTTCCCTTGCTGAGGTGTTACAGCTCAAGCAAAACCCGGTGAGGTGCCTGGGTGCCCTCCATCACCCCTTCTGGAGGTGCTGCCCCGTGTCTGCCAGCGTGGGAATGGGCCCACCACCACCGCCTGCTCCTGCAGGTTGCCTCTGCCACTGTTCCATCTCTGCTAGATGTGAGGAGACTCCGTGGCAGTGTCAGATCCACCTCTTACGCCTCACTTTCCCCTCCCTTTCCCAAACAGTTAATCAGTGGCCATAGCAGGGATTAAGGAGGCATCTTGCTGCCGGTCTTTATCAACTTAAAAACTGATCACTTATTCCTATATTTTGTTTCCAGCCCTTTTGCAGGTGTTTGATGGCTCCTCCTCTCACCTTTTACCCACCTTGCCTTTTTAACAGTGTCTTGGTAGGGAGTTTTGATATGTGTTTTTAAAGACCAAATAAAATTTGACAATTTGTTCACATCCTATATAACCCTGCAGTGGTGCTGGAGTCATGACAGTAAAGCTTAGTTCTTGCTAGAATATAAAGAGCCTGTATGGAGCAGAATATAGAAATTGTGAAGGATTTCTATATTCTGGATTCAGTACAGCATTTCTTCTGGCTCTCATCCAAGCTTCTTCACATTGATTTTTTTTTCAGAGCTTATACAGGAAGCCAAACAACCTTTCCACTGAACCCAGAAGTAAACTGATCACAAGCCAAAGATGAGTCCTCTCTCTGCAGCTATCTGAACCATTACAGCAGCATTTGTTGAGTGTGCCTTTATTTTTCTGGTTTTAATCTGCAGTGTGCTGACAGCCCCAGAAAGATCCTTCTTAATGGGCTTTAATAGCAATGCAGCACTAAACTTATATAGCACCTGCCACACCAAGGCATCCCAGTAGACTTCCCAAATAATAGAGTTTAAAGTTTCTGCTTTCACGAGCCAAAAGCAAAGCTCAAGAGAGCAAAATTAAGTTTGGGTTTTAAAACATTGACAAGCTTGACATTATTAATTTCAAGAGGGGAATTAATCACTGCTAGAATGGATTGCAGAGGAAAAACCGGGGGGGATCAGCAGAGACAGCATTGATCACCTTACAACCACACACCTGGATGGGAACCTTTCAAACCCCAGGAACGAAAACCTTTGTTCAACATGCAACAATTGCATGTTTACAGCTGCTTAACCCACTGTAATTAAAATAAGTAATCCAGAAAAGTGACAGGAAGTCTGAAGTTGGGCTCACTGTATGTAATTTTGAGCTTTCATGCAGTACCTTCTATACAATGGTCTCAAAGCATTCTACAACTATTAATGGGTTATGCCTCCCTGGTAGCAAAAGCATTATAGCTATTGCAAACCAAGAGACATAAAGATCAAATGATCTGTGCAAATGAATTCATAGTAATACTAATACCAGAAACCCAGGAGCTCTGGTTCTCAGATTCCTCATCTACCCCTTAGACAATGAAGCTTTCTGAAACTCCAAGAGGCCAATGTGTCACATGCATAACTTCTCTTTCACTTCAGTCCTAATCCTACGAATGGTTATATATGTGCTATTAAGGCTACTATAACGTTAATAATTGTAGCCTTTAACTGGCGTAAAGCAGGTGTCATTTCCTTTCATCAATAGGATTTCATGCTTTTAAAGCCAAAGAAGCAGGAGAAGAGCCAAACCTTGTGTTTCCTGAGCTGTCCAGTCATTCAGCAATAAATGAAACAAGCTGGAAACATCTTGCAGACCACCTGAAACAAGTATACAAGGAGATGCTGAAATGTTTAGAACATTTATGAACACAGTTTAACAGATCCTGGTAAGAGATTTTACCTCTTTTCAATGGAATAGGAAACGTATTTCTTAGCTATCTGCGCGAGCTGATGAAAGCTGCTTCTGAACTATGGCAGCAGGTCATACTTTCCAATAGGAAATAGGGCACATGTTTTCTGAATGTTACAACCAATATATACTTTTTGGTTCCATATCTTTAAAAGTTAAATGCATCTTCAAATGATTACAGCTATCTTCTTATTCTCAAGTTACTTATCACATGTCTAATAAATCTGTGAGCAGCAATCAGTGCATCAAGCTACAAGTTCCCATTTGAAACTCCTAAAATATTTTTTTTATAATGGCAATAAATGATTTTGATTCAGACAGCATAAGTAACTGCAGCTTATAGACATTATGCAGAACTGAGCTTGGAAATAAGGCATTTTTATTTCTCTGCTGTAAGATTGCCCTCCTTGATTTTCAAACCATTCTCAGACATTTTGATGCCAGGCAAAAGGTGACATGTAAAATAAGTTGTTGGAAGGAAAGGGTATGACTGAGCAAAAAGTAGTCACAAAAAAGGCAAAAAGAGCTTTTCTCTGAAGGAGAAAGTTTATAACCAAACTCAAGCAGTGGAAAAAAAATGGTCTGGGGATTCAAACTATTCTTATCATCCAATATATGAACCCACCCTTCCCCAAGTCATTCTCTCCTTCTGCCTCCTAAGAAGCCCATTTACAATCCTTTTTTTGAGTGACTTTTGAAGGTGTAAGGAGGGACATAGCTCTGACTGAGCTCTGTCTGCCTAGGAACCAATTAGTGCCCTGCACTTAATCCACAAATTTGCAGCATGTCTTCTTTTCACCTACAGACAGAGCATCTGACTCTGGAAACCAAAATGCTGAACCAGTGCCCTTGCGCTCTCCTACAGTTGTTCGGTGTCAGGAGAATCCAGCTGGGTAAATCAGATAACAGATATCAAAGGCCCAATTCTGTCACTTTAAGAAAATATAGGACCACCGTCAGTGCTGTCCAATGAAGAAGATACTTCTTTGGGTTAACCAGACCCAAAATATGAAGTATTCGTGCTAGTTCTCCCCAGCATTCAGATGGGGAAATGATGAAGAGATGTGTTATTCTAAATGCCTAAGCACCACAGAGGCACAGCATAAAACATGAGGCACGCTGTATGGCAGAGCTCCCCTTGGCTCATGCATCAGCCTGTGCGAGCCAGCAAACAGACAGTAAAAAAAGCTGCATGCTATCTTTTCTGTGATCACATCCAAAGCTGGGGCAAACAGTCATCAAGAACAGCTGATGCTGATACTCGGTGAAGGAGGAAATCAGTCTAGGATGGGTCATGGACACCCAAAAGGATCAGACAGCAGAAGGGACAAAGAAAACCCATAGGTATTTTATAGGACTGACATGTCGAATCGGGTGGCCCTTCCTGAGAGATGCTGCCACCTGGGCAGGGGGTTTGGCGGGGGACTGAGAAGCAGCTTTTGCACCTTGCGGCTTGAGGGAGGAGAACAGATGCTCACAGATTCTCTGGGGAAGAGCTGAGCTTTTTGTTAGTTTTTTTCCAGGGTTGGCACAGCATGGGAGGGCAAGAGAGGGAAGAGGAAGTTTAATAAGTGGGTACTTTATCCTGGGTTTTTTAGTGGTTTTATACATGTAGAGGATTTTATGTTTTTCATTCAGGAGCCCAGTACTGCTGGGCACTGTCAAAACATAAACCACCAAGGCAGTTCTACCTTGATAAAGTTACCAGCCAGGAACAGGGAGCACAGAACAGATCAATATATAATGTGGGAGTCATCGGCAAAACACCTGCTTAACCAATGTCTAACAGCCTGTCTCCAGAAATAGACTACATGAGACAAACATGGGTGTAAGAGACTCTGCAGTAAATAATTATGGATTAAGCTACAGCTAACTATTGATAGTTTGTCTCTCATCCATTTTTGTACTGCCTCACCTATGGCCTCAGCCATCATGCGTTTTACTTCAAACTTTATTTTCATCCTCCTGAAAAAAGCTAGCCATAGACATCTTGCAGGGGTATAAATTAGAGCCTAGGTTTCAGTGTAAGCTGAACCCAGACTGGACACAGCTGAAACCTAGAGAGCAGAGTTTAATTTTAGTAGTCCTTCAATGCCACTGCAGTCTCCTAAGCCTGTACTTTCCAGCCTCTCTATTGCCCCTCCTTTTTCTCTAGCTTACTAGAAGCCACCTGCTTGTTTCTAGCAAAGCTGAAACCCAAAATATCACAACATATTCCATTCCTTCATCACTCAGCTCTCTTCAACAGCCTGAAAAGATACTACCTGAGTGGGCTACTCGCTGGGCTGAGTGCTCAGCCCTGCATGCTCACTGGTGAGAGAAAAGGAAAGAACATGGTTTGGGGAGACACATTGACACCTGCATGAAAACAGCCATGATTTGGGGAGGCACACTGACACCTGCATGAAAACAGCCATGGGAGGCTGGCAAATGAAAGGCTCAGGCAGATGGATGTCCTGCATTGGGGTAGATTAAATACAATTAGACCATCTCACTATCTGTTTTACAAGGCAAAGTACGGCGACAGCAAGAGCGGCCACGAGGTTGTCCCACAGCAAGGTGGCTGACAAGGCACATGGTAAAGTGTTGATATGAGGTCAAAGAGAAGAGAGAACAGAATACCATGGGAGAGACCTTGACAACAGGAGGACCAAAAAAGCAGAAAAGCAGGAACAGACCTTGAGACAGATTGTGTGATTAAGTGGAGCTGGAGATAATTGTATTTTAAAGATCTCCTGGGGAATGGGCTCAGAATAGAAGCAGCAGCAGGGCTGGATCTGTAGCTATGTAGATAGCTATCACTGCATTTGTTAGCACGGAGAAGGAAACGGAGAACCGTGGTCTACATGGGTAAGGTTCTTTTTAGCAGGTCAGTGCAGTGTTAAACAGATGTACCAATACTGGTGGTGTAACATTGTCCTGCACAGGCTGTTATAAGTCCCAGGGCTATACTAAATGAAACTGTTGACAGGAATACTAGTCTCCAGAGGTTATTTGTTCACAGCCTGCTGTTTGGGAATAATGAAGGAAGCTGGAGAAGAGACAATTTTTTAACCATCTTCTGGTATCTCAGCTCAGCACCACCTGGATGTTCACCCCAGTTATTCCTTATTCCTGACTGGATGCTTCACATTTTTTTACAGAGGAGAGACTTGCTGCCTGCTGTGATATTCATAAGCAGGATAAATGTCCAACAGCTGCCAGCTAGCTCTCCTCACTCATTCATATGACGATCAGTCAATAGGTGCTGAAATCTCCCCTCTGAATAAGTAGACGGTTTTCTATCAAAAGCCCAAGAGAAGTTATCCGCTCTCTTGTTTAGGGGTCTACAGGAAAATGCCATCCTCGCAGGGTTTCCCTGGGCTGGAGAAGCAGTAGAACAGCAGTGGAAATGGGCCCTACATCTGATTGCATTAACATTTCAAGCTACTCCCCTTGCCTTTTTTTCCCAAATTTGTTTAATGAAACCATTTGAAACCATGACAATAGCATAGGTGTGGCTGCTGCTGGTAACCAGGCTACTAATATCTTTTGAACAGGCTAAGCAATTAAATAAAGGCATGGCTAATAAGCAGAAATACTAACTTGTGGCCATGCCGTGCCGCAGGGCTTAATGTAGGATTTTCTTTCTTTCTCTGTACAAAAATAATATGCCCCTTCGTTGTTTTGATAGGACTTGCCACCTCAGCATGGCTAAGGCAGCCGTTCTGACCTTTCAGCAAGCGATTTGTGACGCAGGAAGAGAGATGCAAAAGAACTCAGAGGGAGCAAGGTGCAAGGAAAGTCCGGTGGCTTTGTACATGTGCCTGAGTACGAGGAGGGAGAGAGGGACAGGGAGAGAGGAGGCAGGAGCAGGGGGAGTGGGGACAGGGAGGTTCACAGTACGCAGGGTGTGAAGCTTGAATGGCTCATCATTTAAATGGCCATCAAGTAAAAACCCCAGCTACAGCGCTTGTGACAGTACTACCTCCCACCTTAGCAACCAAGCAATCTCCACATCCTGTGGAGCACCTAAGAGTGAGTGATGCTGGTGGTGAATTCCTGTCACATGGGCAAAAGTCCCTATTCACTGCCCTGTCACCCTCTGTCACCACAGGAGCAGACCAGGCATCGTGCAAGCCTAGTGAAACACCACTTGGTGTCACAGGTCCTTTCACAGCAGATGCACTCTTCTGCTTCATTCTTGGCAATGCATACTGCTTACTGGCAGCTGTGAAGATTTTCAGTATCACAATTGTTATTTTAAAACTTTGTTACGCCTACATAAATTGGTTAGATCGGACAGTAGATCTATACATATACGTGGGAGAAAGAAGCAAAAATAAGGAAGTTGTATCCAAAGCTTGTAATGAAACATCACTCTTTCATAAGTATATCAGCAAGAGTAATGTCTTCCTCTGCCCTTGACAGCTGTATGCAGCATCACATCCCCCCATCACAGCATTGCAGAGGCCACCCTATGATGTCGATCATGAGAACGCAGGTCACCCCTTTGTCACTGGTCCAGCCACAGCGCAGATGAGTGCCTTTGCTGGCTGCCCATGCATGCAAGCAAACTAACAAGGCTTTGAACCCCTTGCTGGGGAACTCTCCTGATCTTCTCACAGATGTTGTGCAGATGCACTGTGCTACAGTAAATATGAGCTGCATCCAGTGGACTTTGCAGGCAGCATGGCCACACCTTCAGCGCACCAGATGTGTGCACTAGCACTGGCTCAGCATGTATAAACCGCCTGCTCCCAGGTGCTTTGCTTTCGGCATTTAACTTCTTGAACCAGAGCCGTGCAGTCTGGTTTTCTTTAAAAAGGGATACTGGGCTTGCAGATTATGCAGCACAGAGTCCCTTGCCCGGTTGCTGTAGCCCTTTTTCCCGGCGCAGCCAAGGGCCAGGTGAAAGACCCTGGCTGTGAGAGCAGCTATCTCCCTCTCTGCAATAAATCAGCATGGCCAGAAAGTGCTGGGGTAGAAGTGAGAGGGTCACAGTGTGTGGCCTTCCCTCGGGGCCTAAAGTATGGAGGTGATGTGCCCATCCCAGAAATGCAGGGAGCCACCACTGAGAATGAGTAATGGCTATCAACACCTACTCTCAATCATGCTGCCTGGAGGATTTGTGTCACCTCCCAATCACACATGTGAATGAGCTCACGTTAAGCAGACCCTCCTACTAATTGCAGGTAACAACAGTACTTCACCAATAAGCACAGTCAGTTCACACCTCAGAGCTGTTGTCTATAAATTGCCTTCGAAAGCTGGTAAAAATTCCTGGATAGGGGTTTTCAAGCTTTTCTTTGAAACCAGGAAAACAAAAAGCTTTCTTCCCTGGAGAACTGATAAGAAATAGGCCTACGCTGACATGGTCTTAATCCAGCCTTGACTGTGAGTAACAGAATAGGAAAACAAAGTAGTTTGTCCCAGATCCCATTTCGAGGTGTTAATGAGAAACTGTCATATCACTTCAGAAATAGATGCTATTACAGACAAAGCCACTGTGCCAGCTTTTCCCTTGGCTTCCTTAAACCTCTCATGTCCCTGTTAACCAATGCTGGGAGGGTTAATAAAGGAATGAGTAAACTCAGCAGGCAACACAAGTGACAGTCCCAGCAACACCAACCAGCTTCAGGAGGCTAATTGCTACAGTAAGAGCTTGAGGATCCCTGCTCAGAAGTCTCTCAGTTTTTTTATTGCTTCCCAAGAACTCACTGATGCCTTCCCTTTTCCTATCCTCCTGTTACTCTTTTCTCCATTGCTATGGTTTCCGCCTGGGGTACTTCACTGAACTATTTTCAGCTTGTTAACCATTGACCTGTCCCCATGTTTCACCTCCTCCTGTCTCCTCCTATCAGCAGCCTTCAAGAAGTACCCTGTAACCTGTCCCTCTGTTGAAAAGTTGTCTGTAAAAAGTAATAATCCTCCTGAAACCCATTTGTAAACTGAAATAGTGACTCGTCCTCTCTCTCCTACATGGGATAGGGATGGTTAGACATAGAATCATAGAATCATTGAGGTTGGAAAAGACCTCTAAGATCATCGAGTCCAACCGTCAACCCAACACCACCATGCCCACTAAACCATGTCCCTAAGCGCCTCATCTACACGTCTTTTAAATACCTCCAGGGATGGGGACTCAACCACTTCCCTGGGCAGCCTGGTCCAATGTTTCACCACTCTTTCAGTAAAGAAATTTTTCCTTACATCCAATCTAAACCTCCCCTGGCGCAACTTGAGGCCATTTCCTCTCGTCCTATCACTTGTTACTTCAGAGAAAAGACCAACACCCACCTCGCTACAACCTCCTTTCAGGTAGTTGTAGAGAGCGATGAGGTCTCCCCTCAGCCTCCTCTTCTCCAGGCTAAACAACCCCAGTTCCCTCAGCCGCTCCTCATAAGACTTGTTCTCCAGACCCCTCACCAGATGATGACATTGTTTCTCTTCTTCAGTGTTTCCTTTGCAGCAGCTTTTTTTTTTTTTTTTTTTTTTTTTTTTCAGCTGAAATTATTGGGTTTTTTT
>NW_008795857.1:3099571-3107806 GCF_000699145.1 Aptenodytes forsteri | reverse complement strand
ACTGAGCCCTGGGGAACACCGCTCGTGACCGGCCGCCAACTGGATGTAACTCCATTTACCACAACTCTCTGGGCCCGGCCGTCCAGCCAGTTTTTGACCCAGCGCAGAGTCCACCTGTCTAAGCCGTGAGCCGCCAGCTTTTCTAGGAGAATGCTGTGGGAGACGGTGTCAAAGGCCTTGCTGAAGTCCAGGTCGCCCACATCCACAGACTTTCCCTCATCCACTAGGCGGGTCACCTGGTCATAGAAGGAGAATGACATACATGATCATCCACTGTTTCATTCCTGTGCCAGCACTCAGCTCCAAACCTGAGTGTGGGTATTTGCACTGGTCTTCTGGCCAGACTCTTACTCCACTCACGTTCTCATTTGTCCTACGAATCTACACATTTGTAGCCCATACAGGCCAGACTCACTGCTGAAGTCAAAGATGGGTTTGGGAAGCTGGAGGGGTGAGCACACCTTCAAAAAGTGAAGTTAAGAAGCTGCAATGAGTCTGTTTCCATCTCCCCTCCCCGCTCCAGGACCTTTACATCCCCCACCCGTGCACAAGCACTTGCAGCCACATTCCCTCCCACCCGCTCATAAAAAGTCCTCCCTCTCACAGGAGCTGACTGCGACTCCAGGACCATCTATGTACTTGGGGTGTGTGTTATATGCTATGCAATCTGGGATGGAGAGTCCCAAAGATTTCGAGACAACGCTTGCCATGCCTGCTGCTGAGGGGAGGAAAAGGAGGGCTGCTGCTTGTGCTACAGGGAGACATCAGCCCCCCCCAGTGGCAGCCCCACACCGTACAGTCCATCCCTCTTTCTGTACCAGTGGTAGCATCAACAGAGCTGTACAGGAACAAAATAAAGACCAGCAGCTGGAGTCTCTTGGCTGCTCACACGGCGGTCATGCAGTTCAGGCACTGCAGCTTCTCTCTCATCCAGTCTGCTCTCCACTTTCTGTCTCGTCTACAACTACAATGTTGTTGCGCAACTCAATTTCTTCCTCTTGCAACTGAGCCGAGGTTTCTCCCAACAGCTGGTATCTTGTCAGAAGCTTCTTCCTAACCACTGCTTCACCTCCAGATTCCCAGTCCTAACTCTCCCAGTTCCCTGGAAACTGTTCTTTCACCGCTTGCTGCTCTGGTTTCTTATCTGCTGCTTTGCTCTCAGGTTCTCCTCAAGTTTCTTGCCTGACTCGAAACAAAATGGAGTATCCTGGCTTCAGCGGTAGCCTGTTAAAGTGAAATGCTTTGCAGCTTGACAGAGGGAGATACAGAGATCCCCTGCTGTGTTCCTACGGAAAATTCAAAACCTCAGCATTCTCCTTACCTTCAAAGAGCACCATCTCCTCACCCTCTGGCATGTACCCCAGCTCCTCCAAACTGGAGTTGCAGCTCTCCCCTCGAGGTGGAAGACTCCTTCAGATCTCAGCGTTTCCAGCCCGGGGAGAGGGGAGCAGAGCACACCGCAGTGGGTGTGTTGTTACTGCAGGAGGCAGGACGGGACTCTCCAGCAGCCCCTCATCAACTCGCCTTCTCTTCCTCCCTTTTCAACCTCTGTCCCAGGCCGGTGGCTGCTGCCCTGGCCTGGGGAGGACCAAGCTGCTCAGGGCCACTACCTCCTCCAACCTTTCCTGCTTGTATTCTGCCATCGCCTTGATGCAACAGGCAGAGTGGGAAACACTGGGGCTCTCTGGCAAGATGGAGGGGTGGCTCCCAGCCCGGGGTCACAAGGTAGCACAGATTTAATGGGGTGGGGCAGCAGGTTTGAGCACCACTGCAAGCACTGGTCAGCCCAGCAGATGCTCCTGCGTGGCACAACAGTTGTGGTTGACCGCACAGCATCCCTGCCCACCAGCCTGCAAGTCCACCCAGAGTCTGCCCGGCCATTTGTAGCCAACAGCTGAGGAAATGTTTCTCAGAGGAGTTGATCTGAAAGGCGAGGGGACTGAGCACAAATGTGGCAGCTCAGTTGTACGGCATAAAGGAAAGCCGTCAGTGTGCACACAGCAGGGGAAACTGTGCCGTGGGTACAACTGTTAGCACTTTAAACTTGTTTTATAACAGCGTCAGACAAATTTGAAACAGCTGCTCTGTATGCTCTTCATTTCCAGCGGCAATGTCTTTTTTTTTTTACTTGCTGTAAAAGAAATTGGTGCTGCTGCTGTTTACAAAATTACCCAAGCTGCACTTATGACTTCTAACTTCTGATCTTGCTGTGATCACATGGATACCATAAGATCAGGGTTTTCTCGGCTAACGCTGGTGCCACAGCCCTGAAAAGGCTAAATGTTGGATACATTATGGAGGGGAGCAGGCAGGGGCAGCAAGGGAGAACTGAAGGCTCCCATTTCACATTCTCTGAAGACCTTTTGTCATTGAACTACCAAACACTTTCTCATGCTGCTGAGCAATTAAGCCTCCCCGACACTGGAGCGTTTATGAGGGAATTACCGCTCATCTCAGCCATGCTCGAAACACCAGGTCAGAAGTCAGAGAATTGATAAACCTATTGAGGTGCCTGGAAATACATTCAGCTGCCAAGTCCCCAGTCTGACATCTTCAGAGCAACGGAGGAACGAGCAGAAATAGCTTATATTCAAACAGATTGCCAGGGGCAGGCACCTTCCAGTCTAATGAAGGCTGGCCTGTTTTATATCTATACAAGATGAGGGGTTTATTATGCTTGTTTATCTGTGCTGCAGTAGGACCCAGAAAACCTAGGTGCAGACAAGGTCCCTTTGCACTAGGCATTACGAAAATGCTGAAAAGAAGCCAGGTGAAGAGAACAGAGGAAATGCAGAAATATCGTTGATCTTTTACCTTTCCATTTAACCATATTCTTTTGGCCTAGGCTCCTTTTTTGAATGGAAGGACATGTATAGTGCTTTATTTATTTTTAACTCTTTAATTTATAAACCAAGTAGTCGCATCAAAGATGATTTGGGATGCCACTGTTAAGTGAACCTGGACCCTGGGGCAGAGGAGGCAGGTCTTGGGGGTTCCTAAAGGAGCACCCAAGGCATGAGCTCTGGAAGAGGGCACAGACTCCGCATCAGCTGCTATATTGGGAGTTGAGCGACATGAATGCTATTACTAGATCTGCAGGTGCTTTCTTGTGTGACCCTGGGCAGCTTGTTTCACTTTTCAAGGCTGCTTTCCTCCTGGTAAAATTGCTGTAACAATGCTTACCTTTTTTAAAAAAAGTGCTTGGAGATCATTTCCTAAAAAGAGCTTTCAAAGGCTAAGAACGGTCTTTGCTGAGCCTGCTATCCATCATCAGGAAATGCCTAGCACAATGTGATCATCATTACACATTCATTAACTCTCATGGTTTATAATAATAATAATAAAAGTCTCGGCTTATATAGAACATCTGCAGGTTTATTTTTCTGTGAGTGATTTCAGTATTAGTCACTGTCACATCTGTGTGGGGTCACTACCCGCTTTTGTTTTCTAGGCATCCTCTCTCCTTTTATTAAATCATGCCTAATGTTCTGATTTTTTTTTAATTTTAAATACTTTATCTGGCAATTTTAGACTAGCCTAGAATGTTTGTTTAATTGCACTCCATGTTTTGCATTTGTGCTTTTCTCGAAGTGCCCTGGATTACATAAGGAGCAGGAAGGGGAAGCAATACATGTGTGAAATAAATAAAAGTATTATTAATAATAATTGCCTCTGGCTTAGTCATATCCATGCAAATTACAACTGGCTGTGTTAAGAGTTTTCTCTTTCACCTTGGACCCTCCATCCAGCCATTAACTGCAAAGAAATGGCACTCTCTTAGTCACAGTAATAATAACAACAGCAATTCCTCATTTTTAAAAATGCCATCCAATAAAGATTCATTTACCAGACTGCCCATGAGATTATTATCGTTTCCATTTCAGAAAATGAAGCTGAGGCACAGAGAGACTTAAAATAACCAGAAGAAGAATGTCAAAGTCCTGACTCCAAATTCTGTGCTGTAACTATTTAAACTTGTCCTTTAGTGTTCAAACGTATGTTTTACGTTTTAAAAAGACATAGCTATGAAAACCTCCTAATCTGCATGACTCATAAGCTGGTAATTCATGGCTGGTTAAATTTTTTTTTTTTTTTTGCTTTGTCAAATCAACCAATGTTGAGAGCCAAGATGAACTCAGCTTGCCTTCTTTAACCTGGAGACTTCCTTCAAGCACCAAAGAAAACCGGAGCCGGATTTATTGAGGCCCAAGCCAGAGGCTAAGGTGCGGGCACTTCTTTCTTCAGACTGCTTGCACTGACATGTAACTTAAACTAAATGAATAAGCAAATCTTGAGGCATTCAGCTGGATCACACCCTGCTATGCCAGGTGCGTACAAAAACCAAGATATGCTTTTCAAACGTAGAAAATGAGATGAGCTATGCATCGAAGAGCAGGCATTTGAAAGCCTGGCAGCCTTGGTCCCGATTCAGCCAGTCTTGGGCAGTGTTCAGTCACCTCTTCCGGGGTCACATCCGTGTTGCTGACTTGCTGCAGGTTAATGTCTTCGTGGACTGTAGCCTATGGCCTGGGCTCTAGCGAATCATCGTAATTGTTCCTCTTATCGTTAGCTATGACTATAGCTCAGACATGTCCTCTCCACTGCCCTTTCCCACATGCTCATTTTATTTTTCAGCCTCAATACAGGGTTTAACAAGAATGATCTTCCAAAAGAAAAGATTTCACTAAGAATATCTGCCTACTGAAGAGGAATAAAAAGTGGTGATTATTTCAATCAGTTCAAGAGTCTCTCTAACAGATTGGCACCACATGAGTCACTTTTATCATTTTATGGTAATTTAGATCTCAAGATGAGAAGGAAGATGTACAATACTTGTGACATTCTCCACCTGCTCCACTTTACAGTTGTGCACGTGTATCTCAATCGGGCAATCATGTTTATACTAAAATAAACAACCCTCAAATGTTCTGATTATATACAGGTACAACCTTTTCTAGTATATCTGAAAAAAAGGGAGCACTTGAGAAACAATGGTATTTAATTGTGGCTTCTAAATCTGGTGGAGTTTTGCCTCCTGATCCTGTGAAGTCTGTTACCTCATCTAATCCTGCAACGGGGACCTGCTGAGAATGAGCCAGAAGCACCTCAGTGAGAAGTAAAAATTAGACTTCACCATGAGAACATTTTCCGTCTATGTCCTAAGCATTTCTTCCCTTAGAGACATCTCTTTTACTAAACTAATACCTTCCATTTTTGTTTATAATTTTAAACATGAATGTATGGTTATGATCTCTCCCCAAATGCAATCGTTCCCTGGCCAAACTGTAAACATTAGAATTTTTAAGTATTTCAGTGTCTGCAGGCTTTATTTTGGCTGCTCTTCTCTGCATTGTCTCTGATTTGCCTGCAAAAAGATGCCTGGAGAAGAGCTGCAGGGCGGCTAGAGACCCATTAGAAGGATTATCACCTTCCCCATCTACTTCATGCATTCGGATATGCAGAACTAAAATGACATCAGCTGTTTCTGTTGTCATATAGTTAAACTGTTGCTCGCTAGTCCTCTTCTGGCATTACTGTTTTTCAAGTTACTTTCCTATAACTAAATAAGTTTCCCCCCCACCTAATGCATGTTTACAATGCATGTTTGCTTCCCAAGGTTGAAACGTGCTTTGCTGTATCTGGACCATATGATGACTTTCTGCGTATGAATATTCCCAGCCCTATCCAACTAATATGCTGCATATGCTTCCTAAGTGCTTTTTATCCATTTGTCTCTGGATGCTTATACATTAGTTGAGAAAGCTTCCAGGGCTTGGAGTCTTTGGATGAAAAAAAGCTAGAGAAAATGTCAGTTAGCACTGAAACTCCTCAGGGAGCGAGAGGCCTGGCTCAAGAGATCTGTTGGAGGAAGAGCCCACACACTGAATGGAGGTTGCGATGCCCTGTTCATGACTGCGTTTATTTTAGATCAGCTGAACCAGTTTTCTCCCTGCCAGCCTCCGAAGAAGCATCGCACACTGGTACTTCCCCTCGCTGTCACATTGCACCACAAAAACACACTTTCTGGTGGCTGCAAATGGATGGATATGATTAGAAGAAACATGACACAAATCAAAACATTAAAGGGTTTAGAAAAGCAGGTACAGATTAACACACTAAATTTTCAGGAAACAATGCGGAATGGATACATCAGTAATTTTTATGTTGTTTAAACAAAATACGAAATACCACAATTATACAAAGCCAGTGTTGCAAAAGTCATACTTTAAAAAAAAAGACCAATTATTATAAACATATGGCATGACAGCATCAAAGCACACATGCTTCCTCTGCTCTGTCCCATAGTATTCAACTGTACTATAATCCCAAAGTTCCCCCCTCCCCCCCGATTATTCCTCCTTAGGGCATTAGTGGTAGCCAGAGTTAGAGTTGTTCAGGTGTCTTCATCGTCATCATGCTTAATATGTGTTTGCTTCGTGTAATAACATTATCCCTGAACTCGTGTTTTTCTTGTGTTTAACTTCAGAGTGAATTACCACTCCACTGCAGGGTTTTTAAAAACCTGAATTACTCAGAAAACTAGAATTTTGACGTTATCCCAACATAACTTTACAAAATCAAGAAAGGTTTATTTGAAATGACACAAGAGTACCAAGCAGAGAGAATGCTTCTCCACGACATTTGTAATACTTGAAAGCTAACTCAGCATGAGCTCACTTTAATAGCAAATAAGGACATACAAACTAACTATCAAATCGTCTTTAAAAAGCCAGCGTGTACTCCTTATCTGAGGTGAATTTACAGTCTCCGGTAGTAGCACAGGTAGACAGCACATAAGAGACAACTGTAATTTTCAGTTGACTTGCTGGCTTAAAGGGCTGAGTGAGTAAGGCCAGGGCTATTTTGTTCAAGTACTCACTTCTCTTGGTGCACTCAGCAGTGCTGCCTCAGCAGCTGGGCTCCTCAGAAAGATGTGCCAAGAGCAAGCTCTCATGCTTCGGTGCACAGGGTGGTATGCAGCCACAGACACTTTAAAGAGGGCTGGCAGTTGGACCAGTTAATGTGTCAATGAAAACTCAACACATGTCCTGTCTCCATCGTACCACGTCGGTCTTACACTCAGTAACGTTATTGCATTCAAAGTCACTGCTGAGGAAGAGCAGCGACTGGTTGAGCTACTGAAGCATTAACAGCCCACTTGATGCATCAACAGGGAGTCAGGTAGCCCCAGACGCAACGGTTAGATAAAACAACCGTTATTAGTAAACTCTGTCACCAACCAGTCTGTTCAAAAGAAGTCTGTTTCCATGATTTCAATTAAATTCCAACTTTTTAGCATGTGTGTATATGTATTCCATTACTACTTTTTCCTCTGTCATGAATTAATTTGATATAAAATTCTTTAAGAAGGTTAATATTCAAGTCAAAAGGTCATTGGCAGAATTAATTAGTTGTTCACAAACACCTACATACTCTGGACTTTCTTAAGGATGTTTATTATTGTCAATGTTAAATAACCTTGGTTTTAAGCGCAAAGAAGAAATCAAAGTATAAGATGGGTAACAGCACCTCAGGAATGTATCAGAATTCCACCTACATTATTGCCACACCAGTATTTTTCCACATAGCATTTTTCACTCAGATCAAAAAGCAATTTCTAGCAGGAGGTCAGCAGTATTTCCACTTCACAGACAAAAGCAAGGTACAACGAGTGCAAGACTGTAACTTGCTCAAGGCCATTTGCGAAACCTGTACCAGAAGTACAATCCCTATTACTCATCCCTCAAGTCCAGATGCTGGAAATTCCCCTCTCCTTTCCTGTCCGTCAAAGGGCGGCAGCCGGTAATCGCCTATGCACCCTGCCCGCTGTATGCTTCCCTCCTTGCCATACCTTACCTCTTGCAGGTCCCTTTCTCTGGGGCCAAAACACGAGGGCCAAGGTGGCCCCCTTCTCCCGGCTTCAGCCAGCCCTCAGCTTAGTGTCCTCAGGCAGTGAGTGTTGCTCACCACAGGCAAAGAAATCCCCACGTACTTTAGGCACCTAACCGATTTTATTTCGTACTGAGGGAAACCGAGGACGAACACCTACAGAATAAGCAGGAAAGAAAAGATGAAGCGTCGCCCTCTGGGCCCTCCCCGGCCTCCAGGCCTCCCTCCCAGCTCGCAGCGGAGAGGCCTGGCACAGAAACAAACGGAGCCCACGAGGAACAAGGCTCGGTCCACCCCCACCCCCACCTGCACCGGGGTCCCTCAGAGGCGGCCACCCGCCAGGGA
>NW_008795857.1:3014493-3098127 GCF_000699145.1 Aptenodytes forsteri | reverse complement strand
TGGAGCGGCTGCCTCTCTCTCCTTCGGGGTTGCCGGCTGCGCTCCGGGGCCTGCCTTTAGCTCCTCATAGGCGCAGATGAGTGGTGCGGGCCCCTGGCTGCCCGGCTTGGTGTCCTGGAGCGCGGTGCCTGACACGTCCCTGCCCTGCGCCCAGGAACGGGGAGCTCTCGCTTCTGTTCACGCAGGTCGGCGCAGGGCAGGATAACTAATGAAGGAAGAAGGTTAAGGACAAAAATATACTTCTTTGTCCACCTTACGAAGGCAGGGAGGTTCATAATAGATAAGGTCCTTGTTAGCTGTTGGCTGATCCCCTTTCAGAAGGAAGGAAGCAGGGTCATTCCTGTTTGCCAAAGGTGAAAAATGAAGTAAGCCTCTTCCTTGCTAAACTCCTCTCGCCTCTAGGGTCACGTCTACTGAAGATGTTTCCATTATTGTTTGGTTTTTGTTTTTTTTTTTTAAAATCGGATGTGTCATGGCAGATGGTTTACTGGCAGATACACATGATCATAAGGCGCCTTTAATGCATATCACAGAAACGTTAGTCCCTAATGTTCTTATTTATGGAAAGTTCAAAGAATATGTGACTAAATAGACTTTTGAGGGCCCACCTGAGATTTACGCTTGTCTGTGATTGTACCTTCTTGGGATTTATGTCATACAATTTAAGGTACTCTGGGGGAGTGGAGGCTGAGAGGAAAGAGATGCAATAAGAGTGATTTAGTGATGTCACTGTACATTTGGTTGGTTTATTGGAGTGGCAGGATTCTAAATGAAATCCCATTTTTGAGTTATGACAGAAGCCTGAACTGCAACAAATGCCATGGCCCTGCTGGGGGTGATCTTGCAAGACAGATTATAAATATACAGTAAATTATTTTGTTTATTTTTGTTTTGTTAGGCTCCCATATTTGGGCCTGATGTTTTCTGTAATGTAGTGGAAAGCAAGTTGCTGCTATCTCTAATGTAGCGTACTGACTTCTGTAACGTGATACTGATGTGAAAGGAGAGTTGCAGAAAGTTGGAAATGAACTTTTTGATTGGGCTGAACTTCTTGGCTAGTTCAGTGTGTTGCGATAATGAGAAGAAAATCTGGTGCTTTGTGTTCAAGGATCTGCTTAATGGTGACAGGAGGCTCTCAAGAAAGCCCGTTGCCTTTAAAGCCACTACTTTTTTTTTTTTTTTTAACATACATTTCCCTTGCACAAGCAGCTATCCAAATGGGTTTTTTTTACACACACACACACACACACCCCCTTCCTCCCCGCCCCGGTGTCATCCATGCAGTAGCGTTTCTTGTAAGATATTTTTGAAAGACAGCATTGTGAAAAATAGCTCACTTTCTCCACCAATACAGTGAAGAAATTAATCTGTTTTTCAGTTTCTTTAAGTGTCTGCCAGGTACATTTCAATACACAGTGTCAAACTACATACCTATTTTTTCACTTTAAAAAACCAAACAAAAGCCAACAAAAACCAAAACTGTGCTGTCAGCTTCCAGAGTTTGATGGTTTGTTGTACTTCTCAGTCCTGAAGAAACTTAAGTGTCTTCCTGTCCTTATTTACCTAGGCCTTGCTAGTGCTTGAAAAGATCGGCTGGTAAATCTGTGTAGGCATGCCCTTCTAGTGAAGTTGCATTGGCAGGAGTATTTAAGGGGTCACAGTTTTATACCAGCTTTTTGAAGAAAGTAAATCATGATAGCAAAAAGACTTATATGCACCTGAAGTTGGAATTCTGCTGCTCTAGATGTCAGCTGGGGTTATTACCAGCAACATGTCTTAAGACAGAGTCTTATCTGTGACTTTCATGTCACTTTTGTATGTCATGTCTGTCAAGTCATATTTTGGAATAACAGGGCCATATTTGCCCTTTATCTGCAGGACATTCAAGGCTATGAAAAGTTCTGAAACTTGTAATTTAATGTAGTAATCTCCATGAAATTTGTAAATAATGTAGAGGAATAGTATTGCTGGATGTTTCCCAGTCCCCATCAGCCCAGTGGCTGAGAATCCTTTCATGGTTGTTCTTGAGTGAGCCTGAACCATGTAGGTAGCAGAACAATTCAGTGTCAGTGGGCCAAACAATAGGATCTAGATTTTGCCAAGTATAAAAGATGGTGATTTTTTTTTGATTGATTTTATGTAATGCTTAGCCAGGACTGTTTGCAGTGAGATGCACACTTTCTGCAGTAATCCACAAAGGTAGGAAACATTAAGGAAAATACTGAAAGAAGCATTAAATTGAAGTAAGCTGTAGGTTTCTGGGCTAAAACTTGCCTATTAGTGACATGATATAAGTAGCTCCTGAGATGCACGTTGATAGTGGTGGCATGCAAAGAGATTACAGAAGACTAGTATGTACTATTGCATTGAAGTTGGAGGAGTTCTTTTAAAATGCTTGGGTTGATATTAGAAATTCAGGTCCTGTAGGTTTTAGGAATCTCTAGCGACTTGAAAACTACTAAACTCTTGATGTTTCAAGATCTAAGAGACTGAAAAATGAACAGCTGAAAGAAGGGGCTTGAGTGAGACTGTTCAGAACTTCTGAAACATCTACTTAAGGTCAACGGCAAACATTTGCTTACCTTTTGTTGAAGATCACAGAATCCATCCTTAAATCTTCTGCAGACTTGCCCTTCTCTTTAGAACGTCCAGTCTGTCATTTCTGCTCAAGTAAAGTTCAAATGGAGTACTGAGATTATCTTTGTATTTTACAAAATAATTTCAGTTACCCAGATAATCTCAACTGTGAAACCTCATCTGTATTCATGTTATTTATGAAAAAGCCACACAACTTACTGTTTGGAAATATTTTGCTCCCCTTTCTTCCTATTTTTGTATCTTAAACTTCAGTCAGTTGCACCTATCTCGCTTTTTATTGGAATAGTCATAGTGTACAAAGGTTGGAAAGGGTGCAGTATGCAAGTTGTTATTTTAGATTACTTCATCTAGAGTTTATACTGTGCTTAACATCTCATTCTTATGATCTGGAAAAATTCTTTCTTCTCTTCCTGATTAACAGATCACATAATGTTTTTTTTCTTGGATTAGTGGATTTCAGAAACCTGTTTCACTTTATGGCATATATAAGATCTTCAACTCTAAGTTAATAAATACATGAAAATATTACTGTATGAATATATGCCAGTTAAGCCATTTTGCTTATTAGAGACGAGGTATGATCCTTTAATGAACTACCTGTTGGCGGTTCCCCATTGGCTTTTAAAGGACTCCACAAAGGTTTCACTTGGGTGTAGCTCATCAAAGGACTGGGGCTTTTACTATTAAATGGTTATACGCGTAGATGAGACTTGTAAGCTAAAATACTCCTTGGCTGGTAGAAGCATATACTATGAAGGAGTATGTCAGAGAGGGTAATACTTTTACAATTCTATTTGTACTGTAGTGACTGCTGCAAATTTTTCTTATGGTCCAGACTGATACCATACCATTGCATTCAGTGCCTTAGAACCAGAAAGAAGGAAATACGTTAATAGACTTAAAACAAATGAATTCCATTCTTGAAATGGTGGCAGCCAGCAGGAAGTTGATTGAAAACACAGTATGATTAGTTTCATCTCATCTTATTTCTGGCAACTATGAGGTACTGTAGTCAGCTAAAACTGATGGCAATATTGTTTGAGAACATGCCAGCAGGGGTTTTGCAGGATGTTACCATTTGTTCTGCCTTTCTCTGACACTGCATGCATCATGTGTGTGATGAGACATTGTGCCCCAAGCATTCTGTGCAGGCCCAATCCAGAGTTTTATTTCTGAGTCTGGATTTTCCAGTCGCTTGTGTATCATCAGGTCCCTGCCATGCCAATCTGGCTCTTTTCTCAATTTTGTTTACTAAAATTAAACATTTGATCAGATGGTGAATCATTTAACATAAGCATGATTAGTTTGTGACTGTATATCACCAAAGCTTGCTTTTAGCTTCTAAACAAATAATGACTCTCTATATATATGCCATTAAGAAGCCTCTTTTCTGGCTAGTCTTTTCCTTCCTTTTTTTGGTGATTACAGCTGCTCATTCCATGTGAATTCGCAGTGACTGTCCTTTTAATAAATACTTTCTAATCTCATAGGTTGCGTAGAACATTGTGAATGCATAATGCCTTCATAAACCGAATTTTGCTTTAACCACTGTTGAAACCTCACGTAGATGTTCCTAAATGAGGCTTGAGTAAACTGTTGCAATATGTACTTTTCCTTCTGAGAATTAGTTTTCACTGGGCTTGTATCATGCAGTTCCTTAGCCAGGCTTTCACTTACTGGAGCTTTGGATCAGATGCTAGAATAAGCAATGAATTTGTCAGTTTATGCAAGACAACATATGTACTACCAAATAGGTTTTAGTTTATAACCTTATTTGAGTGAATAGTGAGCAGTGAGGATCAAATAAAGTGCTTTGGGGTAGTTGTGTGTGGGTAGCGCTGTGTGAGGGGCAGGGTTTCTTTGCAGTTATTGATGATAAGAAATGTCAGTTCTTCCCTCTAAAGCAACAAATTGATTTAAATCAATAAATTAATGACACTTATGTTTTAGGAAGGCTAATTCTTACCTTATACAAGACCTAAAACATTTTTTTTGTGAGATAAAAGCTTGTTTGTTGTTATTTATTACAAACGTTTACAGGCCATCTATCACAGGAAACTGTAGTTGGTTGGAATCAAGTAATTTGCCTGCTCTGGTCCTTGTACTCTGTTTTGGTCTTAGGTTAAGACTAAAAATACTCGAATATTGTATTTTTTATGTTATGCATGAACTTATTTAATACTCTGTCAAATTCTTGGGTAAAAGAACTTGAAGCAGTTTGTAGTTAAAGCCATTGTTAACTGCTGTAACACATCTACTGGTGTGTTGCACAAATGGAAGTGACAAGCTATTTAATTGACAGAAACAAAGAGTCTGATGAGGAATTGATTTATTTACAAGTTTTCCTAGGAAGTGCTACAGAGGATGATAACAGGCATCGGAGAGACACTGAAATTCTTTGCTTGGATCTTAATTTTAGAAGATACTGAGAATTATGAGACATAGAGAAGCTTCCATCTGAGGAGAGCGTGGTGGTGGGGAATTGAACTTTGTCATGTTCCCTGCCTGAATAAGAATATGTAGAATAAAGAATGATAAATTGTGAGGTTCTTGTGATTTCCCTCAGTCATAATACAACTAGAAGAGCATCTCAACTAAAGTCAAAAGAAAAATAAATCTTTTTCACTTTTTTATACAGTGAGCAATTGCCTCTTGCAACCACAGTTGCAAGGTACCACGTTTTGGATCAGGGCTAAGTTTTCTATTTGCTGCAGAAGCTTACCTTTAGGAATAAGGGTTATTGGCACTCGAAGTAAAAGCAGATGAACTGGATTTAATAATTTAACTGTAATAAGTTCTTTTCTAGGAATGTGAAAACAACGCTTTCTTTTGCAGTACTTAATAGAATAGACAAAACAGAAAGGAGATTTTGTTGTTTAATGAAAAACAGCTGTTCTGACTCAGACCAAAGATGTGTCCAGCCCTGTTTCTGATTTGGGTGATAAGTGATGCTGAGGGAATAAGCATAAGGACAGAGCAAGCATGCAGTGATGCTTATCTTGGTATCGTCCTTTGCTTCTGGCAGTCTGACATAAGGTTGTCCTCTGTTTTATAGATTTATGGCTTAGTAGGTCTTACCTATTTTTTTATGAATTTGCGTAATGACTTGGTGAATCCATATGTACTCTTGACCCTCACAACATCCTGCAGCAAGTAGTTCCATAATTTAACCATTCTCTTCATGGAAAAAAAAGTAATTGATTTTATGTCCTTTAATCTTGCTGTGTGATAATCTAAGGAGTGAATAAATTCAAACAGCTGGTATGAGGGTGTTTCATTTAAGAAGATCCAAAAATAGGCCTGCTTGATTAAAAATGTCTGTTCACTTCTTAAGTGAAGCCAGAATTTGAGAAAACAAACACTTGCTTAAATCATGAATTTATTCAAAATCTTTATATAAAATGTTTTAGAAATATTTTCTAATTGTAGATGGATGCAGTGCTAATTATAGACAGATGTATCCAGCACCTTTTAATCTAACCGTAACTTCCTCATCAGTCAGAATGAAATCCAGTGTCATAGCTGCTGCTCCTGCAAGTGGAACGAACGAGAAAGTAGCTTGTGTGCTGCTTTTTGAAGCTTGGAGGAGTTAAAAGTTACTGTGTCTAGGTCACCTCCCAGGTTCCTTTCTATCTTCCTGTCAGTCAGTACCTTCTTCATGTCTTTTGTAAACTGTGATACATTTTCCTCAGCAAAATATTGCTTATATTCTTTGAAGTTTAAAATGTCACTGTGCTCCTGTATCTCCTCAAATATGCAACCTTGACTAACTTTCTATCTTAGTGTTATCACAAATGTCTTGTGAAAGTTTTTGGACAGTATTTGATCTTGATTATGTTGAAAACCTTATTTGGATCTCAGAGAGAAACTTCATATTCAGTTTAGGCAGGTAAATTACATTGATCTGTTCTTTTATTTTTTTTCTCTCCTCTTTTGCCCAATGGCAAAAATCCTTCCTGTCTATTCAGTATAGGCAGGGCTCACTAGCGTGGAGTCCCTTCTCTGGTTTTGGAAGAAGAATTAAAAATCGGGCAATAGCTGCAGCATGAATTGACTTCTCTAGACGTCAAATTCCTTCACAAATCAGTCAGAATAGTTGCAGGTATTAGAAAGGCATCTTCCTAGGATGCTGAGAAGGCATCCTAAGACGATACTGTTGAGGACACTATATGCAGCAAATGCAAAATGATTCTGAAAAACACTTTCTGAAAATGAATCCTTTGTGTGGATGACCACGATCAATGGTTTCAGACCGTAGAGATGACGTTAACATACAGTAGAAGTGGGTTGGTATTTTTAGGTTCTGCAAAAATGCGCATCCATTATCTTCTAATTTAAGATTTTGATGTAACACTGTTGCTTTATTTTTTTTTTATAATAGGGATGGATCTTTTATTTGAATTGGTGAGAATTTTATATGCTTAAAGGAGCATGGGGTTTAAACTTAATTTTTTTTTTTAAACACATTTTTTGAAATCTCATAACTTGGAAGTCAAACAGTATATTGTAATACATAGCTCCATTCACTCTAAATTATTCTTTACCTGAACTCAGGAAAATGTATTAATTGAAGAGTTACAGTATTCTATGAGTTGGAGAAGGAAGACACTTGCAGTTGTGTATTCAATTTCTCTGTTAATAGCATCTGAGTAGTAGCATTGTAGTAAGTGCAGTACTTGCCTGTACAGAGAAGTTGTATTAGGAAATTGTTGATGGATTTTTACATTTAATCTGTTCTCTGGGGTCTTCCCTGCAGCAGGGACCGCTGCCCTACGTTACTTATGAAAGAACTGTAGGCATCCTGTTCACTTCCTGCTGTGTAATCTGGCCACCATATGCATGCTCTGAACTTGAACAATGTAGGTCGATGGGAGGAAGATAAATTTCAGTTTCTAAATGTTGTAGTATTTTTAGTAGTGGTTTAAGGGAATTTATTTTTAAAATGACTTTAATTGGCATTATGTCCTTTAATAAATATACTTTGGCTAGTGCTGGATTTCCAATGTTTATTTGGTGTAAATTAAAGAGAGTAACTGGAAGTAATGAAAAATTTTGAATGGAGGTAAAAACTGGTTTTCCTAAAATAATTTTAATAAGCAGTCAGACAAACAGAGAAAAGATTGTTTGATGATTACTCTCTTTAGTTTCTAGCTCTTTGGTCTATGTAGTATTTGATGCTGGGTGAGTTATTTAATTTGAGGGTCTGTTAACTTCTGCTTGTTTCAATGTAGAAGTCCTATTTGATTCCTAAGCACCTAAGAAAGGGGGAGAAGGAGGGAGTGCAATACTAGCTTGGAAGCAGTGTTTCAAAAAAAAAAAAAAAAAAAAGCAGGCTGGTTCCATGATAACCTCCTAATTGTGCACTTAGAAAAGTAGAATCCAAAGTCATGTCCTCATTGACTTAATTGCTAAAACACAACTGGCCTTCACAATATGACTGTTACTGAGATCAGCCTTGTCACCGTAACAGCAGCATTTTGATCTCTAATTACACGTTGTTAGAGGTGTCTCAGAGGAAGTTGCGTATATAAAGTAGGCAAAATGTTGTCATTTAGCAAGAGTCCCTCAGTACTGGAAATTGTATTGTCATTCTAACTGTTGATTAGGTGGTATTTTGGTTCAAGATACTGTCAATATTAAGGAGTCTAGCTTTTTGATAAAGCAATTATTTGTCTTTGAAACTTTTCTTTAACAAATATCCAATATTGCTCCATGAAATGCATTTTTAGCTGGAGAAAGGTGAATCTTAGGTCAGGTATTGCTCACGCCAGTTTGCAAGAAGAGGCATTAGTGTCAGATGCAGTAACGCTTGTTCATTGTGTTACTTCTTTTTAGTAATTTCCTTCAGTGAACTAATGGACAATAATGGTTTCTAAAATTGTCCGTGTGTTAACAAATGTTTGCTTATTCATGCAGATAGGTTTCAAGTGTTCCCCTGAATTGTTAACATGCTAATCAATTTAAAATCTGATAATTTCTATTTTTAGAATCAACTTTTGACTGTGTACTTCTGTACAGTGAAGTACGGGGTGAGTGAAAGCATTTTTAACATTGTATGTTTCCATAATAAATGTTCTCTCCAGTTTTATTTTGCAAGCATGTTAGTGTAATTATTCAGTTTTTAATAGGGAAAAATAATTTATATAGAAAGCACCTTGATTTGTTTTTTAAAGATACTCAAAATTTTAGATGATTTAAAATGCAGTAGTTCTTTGAGGTAGCTGAAATCTTGGGGTTTTTTATTTTATTTTTACATAGATGTGTGGAAGAACAGTCAGCTGTGCTATAAATTACAAAGGGCTTTTAGGATTAATCTGTATATACTCAGTAATTTCTCTAGGTATGAACTCATTTTTGAACTTTCAAAAGAAAGCAATTAACAATAATATTTGAACATTTCAAGTATCTTTTCTTGGCATTGGGGCTTTGTGATTAATACTTCATTGCATAGTAATTGAAATTAAACTTGCCTTGGAAATAATAATTAACTTGAGATGGAGCAAATTGACTCCTCGCTTGATTTGAGGAAGTGGACTAACTCTGCTCTTGTAACTCCTGGTGTCAAATACATGGAGTGTTTGTGATACTTCGAACATGCTTACTTCAGAGTATATTTCTTTTCCAGAGTTAGTTAGATGTTAGAAATGGAAGTGTTGAATGTCACTATATATTCTTCTCTTCTTTTGTCTGTAGTTTGTTAGCAATTGGTTTTATTTTGTACACTGGGCACGTTCCTGTTTTAACTTTCTGCTTGGGTACTGCAATTCCAAATACATAGACATTGTTCCTCTAATGCTGATTTTTTTGATACATCTTACATTTATTACAATAGTTTAGAGGCTATAAACCCAGAAAGGGTAAGGACAGTAGAATGTTCCTTTTATTAAAAAAAAAGTCCCATTCTTGGCATTTAAGTTTGGAAAGGATTTATTATTACTTCTGCCACTGATGCACTGTGTGACTGTCGGTTCATGCTTTTCCCTTTGCATGTTTTTCTTCATTAGTGAATCATGCATCTCTCTCAATTTAATTCCACAGTGCTTTAGGAGCCTTGAATGAAAGATTTGGTAGCAAGGAGTATTTACAGCTTCTCCAGCTCTGTCCTTTAGAGAGAGGTGTTTGTTTCAAATCAGAACTTGCTCTAGGATGATATTTGACCCATTGACATGTTGTTTCCAAGGATGTTCATGTAGAAGGAAGTGTTTGTGGTGGGTGGAGGAAGTCCCTTTCAATCAAAGAGTTGCTACGCAATTAGAAGAGCAAGAACCGCCTGCATTACACATCTGAAAGTCTCAGGTGGTTTTGCAGCACTCTCTTGATGAAGATAGGACCCCATTATTATCCATTATTCTGTGATGCAGTCTCTCCTTTGACTATTAATGTTCTCGTGTGACTAATTCAGGAAAGACCAGAAATCTTTCTGGTGAATAATTCACACTTCCTGTCCTGCTGAAGTGGCTTGTAAAGACAGATTCAAAAGGTAAAAGAAAAACACAATCATGTATATTGTTACATAGTAAACTAAACTGATGTGTTACATCGTTCTTTCAAAATAAACTAAAATACTGGAAATTCCATCACTTACTCGCATAATGAGAACTCTGGCATTACTAGTTAGAATTCAGTTGCCTGAGCTGACATGTCTTCTGAAGTGCATCTGAAATTCAGATAACTGAAATTACTGGTTGCTTTTGAAACTAATGTAATTGGAAACCCAAACTAAACAGAACTAGACCAGGGCTTTGAGAAACTTAAGCCTATAGCTTTCACAGGTTGCTGTAATTTTCGGTTTCTTTTTTGTTTCTTTTTTTTTTTCCTTCAGATCAGGTTCCCAGCACATTGCTAGATGCTGTTCAGACAGAAAGTGATTTAGCTGCTTTCTTATTAGCATTCTTTCTGTCCTTATTATTTCAGTTTGCTGATTTAGTAGTGAGTTTCTGACTTCGTTAGCGACATGTTTGTTGCAAACTTGAATACAGAAGTGCTTTTAAGTAGTCTTTATGTTGTGGTTGGAAATGTTGAAATTGTGTGGGGATTTTTATTTTTATATATAAATACACACACCCCCCACTTTAATTTCTTTGCAACTTTTGATACAGAATTATAAAAACAAATGGCTTCTTCTGAAGCACTCATGTAGGTGGACTGTGTAGCTAATGACTTACTGTAGCACAGAGGAATGCTTATATGTGTTTATCAATTTTCAGGATGAACAGCTGCAAAAGAAATGTTTTTGTTTGAACACTACTTTGACTGACTATTCTAATAGTATTTTTCCTGGTATGAATGTAATGAAAATAAATTTAGAGATGATCTTGATTTTTTTTTTTTAAATTATTTTTGAGGACTACTTAAGGCCACTCAATCAATAAATACTTTAGTCAATTTATGGTCCAAACGGATTTGTACTCTTTTTTAAGGTTATGTAGTAAGATTGTGACACAAACGGGAGCTCCAAAGACTTGTATTCTTTGGGTGTCTGTAAAGGCAGTTAGAGAAGGGGGTAATGGAGATGGTGTAGATGATCCTCGTCTTGGGATTTATTATTAGCTGGTTAATCAACAGTGCTTTCCTTTCTTCTGCTTAGCTTTCTTGTCCCTCATCATCTATGCAGGACAAATTCTGAAATTTAGATGTTACATTTTTAGTAGCACAACTGAGTATCCAGTTTGGAAAGTAGACCAGCTCTTGGAGACACAGGCTTTTCTTCAGTATGTGGGGAAGCTGGTCTACTTTTTCTAAGTATATACCTAGATATTGCCTCTGTCCCCCAAAATCAATCTTGCCTATATCCTTGGGTCATCATGGCTGCAACAAAACTACTGCTAGGACATGAAAGACAGGTGTCTTCTACCAGCTAGCTGGACAGACAGCCTGAGTTAATGTTTCTGTATGTTTGTTTTCAGCTGTTCACTTGTGGATATTGTTAAGGAACCACTGTTTCTGCTAAAATCATGTAGCACGATATGCAGCAAACACTGAATGTGGTATTATCCTTACCACAAAGCTGCTAGTTCAATTTATACTGTCTGAAGGTAGCTACAGATGTGTTTAATTCACTTTGATTCTAGTTGAGTTAGTCGAGTGTAAACATTTTCTTTGAAAGGGTATAGATAGTGTTTCACCTTCCCATAACAGAACAAAAACATCTACATAAATTGACTTGAGAAAAATGATGCTTAGAGAGCTAAAAATCCAAAATTTTCATCTTCCAGTCTACTGTTTGCAGAGGATAGGGTGTTAAATATTGGGAAGTAAGGGGGCAAGAAAACAATGTACATGAAGTTCATAGTTTACATATTTGCTATTCATTAGTTTCATAGTTGGAGACACCTTTTTTTTTTTTTGCATTCTTTTACCTGCCACTTAATTTCCCAGACTGCTGTGGTGCATTGGTGAAAGTGGAGAGTGGGAGAAGAGTGTGTGGCTCCTTTCAGAAGGGGCCTTCCATGAGTAAAAGATGCAGCTGAAGAACGTGCAGAGATGTATGATTAAAAGCTTAAAGTCGAGCAGAGTCATGGAAACATTAATTTTTCTTTATTTTATTTTTCTTGGAGACTAGAGATGACTGAAGAGTTATGGGCTGATACTGCTGCTTTCTTAATTTTTAAAACTCTGCTTAACTCCTGCTTCTATTTAGGATTCAACACTAATTTAACATAGTTAATGAAGCAGTAGAGTTGCATTTTGCAGCTGCAGCCTGTCACAGTGGTTAGGTAGTTAAAACTTGCTTGTTCTCCTTGTGTACTGAGAAGGTTACACATAGCTTGGATGAGAGTTCAGGATGAGGTAATGTTACGGTGCTCATTTTTATTACCTACTGTTAATGATCACTCTGTGCTTGGTTACCGTGCCTTTGCCTAAGATTACCTTCTGAAATGCATAAAAAGCTGAGCTAATGAAATAGCCTTTGCTGTTTGCTCCGCATGCATGCGAATGAAATATTTAACTTGGTCCTGATTTCCCACTGTCTGAATTAGATGAAATAAGTTTACTGATTGTGATTTATCCCTTCAGTCTTGACTAGCAGAGGAAAATAAGAAGTTGAGGCTTGTTCCCACATTTTCTCCACGTGGGAGAATGTTATTTCAAAATAGGAAAATGATGAGGATAACACAATGGTTTCTGCGAGTGCTGCGATACCCTTGGTTTTGTTCGTGTAAATAAATCGAGGCTGTCTACTTTAAACACTTACAAAATAGTAAAAGCTACCTTGTGAAGATGACAACTGTGAAGATTACAGTTTGCGTTTGCATTAATCTGGATTACCGAAGATGGAAAAGCCAAAATACCAGTCTGTGTAAAGGTTTCCTCCTCCTGTCACGGGATGAAGGATGTGGGATGAAGGATGTTTTTTTTCACTAGATGTTTAAAACCCTTGAACTTTAAAGCAAAACATGCATGCTGAATTCTTTCTACCCTGGTAATTGAAGTGCAATTGCCTGAGACCTGGGAAGTGTGCTGTGTGAAATAGGAGAAAGGCACAATGCATTAAGTAGGGGGTCTCATCCCAACCTGACGTCTGGCACCCTTTCTGGAAAATGCTGTTCTCTGCTCTGTCATGCACTGAACGGCACATGGCAGCAGCTCATTTCTCATGGCTAGATGACCGGTACTAACATAGTGGAGGAAAGTGAGCTACCTGTACAGCTGGTCCACACTGCCCTCTGCAGTAGTTGCAGTCTTACTTAGGGGTCTTTCACCTGAACAGCAGTGGAGTAAGAGCTCTTGACAGTGAGCTTTCAAGGCACAACATAAGAAAGGCTATCACAAGCATCTACACTTGGGAATTAATTTAGACCGTGGCAAAACATTGAGGGAGGTGGAATCGGGGAGGGTAAAGCATGTTCACATTTTGATTATCCCTTTAGTTTCCTTGTTACCTTTTCTTCTAAGTCCTCACAAGTAGAAAAGAAAAACTAGGTATTTTTATTTTTGTCAGAGAATAAAACTTACCAGTTTTGGGTGACCTTGTTCTCTCTGTCCTCCAGCCATTAAATTTTAGATCTGCTGTACTTGCATAAAGGCTTCAGTTATAAATTTATAAGGAAAATGTCAAGTGGCTAGGCACAAAATTTGATCTATCTTGTTAATTATGTAGACACTGCAAACTTACCCACATACTGCTTAAAACTCTTTAGAAAAAAACCTTACTGCTTATGTGCAATTGTATTATGACGAAGCAAGGTACCCATTATAGAATGGTAAATACCAGTACTTTCTATAATTTTACTTTAAATGTTGAGGGAGTAGGTAGCATATTGGAGGGTAATGTTTAAGATATTTGAGAGGTCCTGACAATTTATTTACTTAAAACAGGCTGCTAATGGACTTTATGTAGTTCAGAAGAGTAAGCTAGTGCTTGTCTTGAATTAATTGTATGAATTAACAGAACTTGCATGTTTAAAATGTAAAAGTGGACTGATGTAGATCAAGCTAGTTAAATTTTGGAGCTTAGATTTGTGGGGCACTGATTAACTCAACAGATTGGTTATGTCAAAGTTGTTTCCAAACAAGACTTACTGCTGTTGATAGCATGTTTGATTATTAAGCTAAACACTTAACTAACCCCCCTGTGATTTAGCATGCATAGTGTTTACTTAGTTGCATTTCTCATTAGTTGGATGCTGAGAGGAGATGAGATTAGCAGGTTTTATTTATGTTTTGGCAGATTATTGAATAACACTTTCTTGTACTGCTGTACTACTAAGATCATAAAACGAATAGGAAATGCTTTTTTTTTTTTAAAAAAAAAGCGCCTTCTACTTGTTTCTTTGAGCTTTACATGATTTTTTTGTTATTTGTTAGTGCTAGCCATGTACACCCTGCTTTGCAGAGCTGCCACAGAGAGACTGAAATGTAAGATAAATACATTTTTCATTAAAACTTCAATTTTACTAAACATGAATTTGGAATAGCAATCATATGAAAATATTTATTTGTACTTTAGAGGCACAAAGAGCCCCCTAAACTGGAAAAATAATTTATCAAGTTGACATTATGCGAAATTGTCAACTGTTAATAAATCAGAGTGTTCTGCACTAGAATAGTTCAAAATCCTAAAATGGAATTGCTTCCCAAAGTAATTGGGTAAAAGAGGAGAAGTGTGATGCAACATAGACCAGGAAATACCTGAGGTTAGTAGAGGTGCAAATGAGTTCAGCTACAAAAGTGTAGTTATTAGGTTGGGGAAAATGCATAGGAGACTGAAAACCAAGTTATTTGTTATCTTACTGCAAACATAAAGGGAGGTTTATGAATGGAAGGTGTGTATGGGGAATGCTGAATGCTCTCCGCCGGGTGTGTCACCTGCTACTTAAAGGAGCAAAATTTGAATGGTGACTGGGTGAGAGCAGAGGGCAGGGTTGCTCGTACACTGTACAACCCATGGGTAGACATTTTAACTAAATTCCAGAGGAAACGCAGAACAGCTTTTTGTGGCAGTGGATGGGTACTATCAAACTCCAGCTTTGGGGGACAAACAGTAAGAAGGGACTCAAACTTTATTTTACTTCTCATATGTCATTAAGAGGACTGAGGTTGATACTGGAATGTGTAAGGCTGAAAGAGATTTGTGAGAAAAATAGCTAAAACCTGATTCTGCACCTTGGAGCATGAAAATGAAAAAATTAAGTTACATTGATAGAGATCATAAATCAATGGACATTTTCAGCCTAGAGAGCATTACAATCTCAGCTTGCTGGATTTATCTTGCTGAGATTGTTAGCCTTTTTGTACACTTTCACATACTGAAAAGCTTAAGACTGAAATATACCCACCTGAATTCTGATCATGTAACATAGGTTCTAATGTTTTTTTTTTTTTCCTTGTGAAAGTTGAGTTTTGATTTATTTACTGGGAGATCATAGTTCGAGAAGCCCCGAAAGTAACACGATCGGGTTAAAACCAAAAAGAACTCTTTATCTTTCATGGGTAACAAGGCAAACATAGTTCTTGTAACCGAGTGTCCTTCACTGAAAGTCCAAATATAATAAATGATTTCAAAGCATCTAAATGACTTGTGTGTCAAATCCCATTGACACTCAGGAGCCTTTGAAAATGTTGCGTTACCATCCATACTTATGTAATGTGATCAAACAGTGATGGTAGGCTTGTAGGACTGAATCCAAAGGCAAAAATGTGGTGAATATCTTAGTGGACTGGTTTAGTTCAGTAGCAGAGTCAGCATTTGATAGGCTTGTGCATGACTTAAGTGCATTTAAAATGTAGTTGTGTAACCCTTTTCTTTTATAAAGCATGTATATGTTTACTATTGCAGCAGTTTTTAACAACTTTGAAATGAGTTACATGTTGGAATAAATAATATAGTTTTATGTTCTAATGTTTTCCCCAACTGGCAGGATAACAGAGCAAAAACTGTTGTATATTTAATCCATAGTTCGCATTCAGTCTTGTAGTAAAATTTGAGAACATTCAAATGAAGGAACACCATAAAACAGGGTAACTAGCTATAGCTCGCTCTGTAGTTTGCACATGTGAAAATGTGTCATAAATACATGGTAACTTACTAGTATTTTAAATATCAATATGAAATGTTTTTCTATGGCTGTGGGCACAAATGTAACTATTTTCATCGTAGATGTACAATAATTATTTAATTTCGTAAAGCAGTATTTTTCGGACTTCTTACTGGTTGCTCTTTTGTGTGTTTACTGGCAGAAATCATCTTCTGTATTTAAAAAAAAATATATATTTTCCCCATTAGTAAGATTCATCACATTTATTACTGTTTCTGTTCACAAACTGTTTGGGGAGAAATACATTCTCAGCATTACTTTCACGTTCTATTTATGACTATTTCTTTTGACAGACTCTGCAGCAGTATACCTAATTTTTGTGTCGTTTGACCTATTTCCAAACAGTGTTGAGTTGGAAATGACTTTGGGTATTTGTTGTGCTTCAAAAAGATATAGTCATTTTTCTCTGTAAAAGTTGCAGATTTGTTGCATGAGTATGTTTAAAGCCCGCAAAATGGTCTAAAAGTTTGAGGGAAAGATTTGGAAATCCTAAGTTTAGTATGTCTGTTCTCCTGTTGCATTTTAACTCCTGTACAAGTTTCTCTGCAGCCTCATTGTGCAATATGTTTAAGTATTGCATGGAAACTTTCTCCTATCCTTAACTCCTTTCCTTGTGCCTTAGACTGCATACTGAAACTGTGTGTGGGGAGCCCTGGCAGCAGTAAGACTCTTCCTGAATAGGGCAATCAAGTAAATTGCTTGAAGTAGGGAACAAGACAGGGTTACTGAACACATTGACTAGTGTAGGGGAAACAATTTAGATGATGGTAATGGAAAAAAAGGTGTTTAAAATACAACTTAAGTTCAGGTATCCTGAATCACCAGGTTCTGAAATTCACATACTTTCTTGTTAAATTCAGAGGAGAGGTGGCTGGGCAAAGAGGGAAGGGCAATAGCTGTCATTAGTATGGATGGTTAACATTCGATGCTATGAACTTAAAAGTAGTTTGGAATATTTGTACTTTTAGCACAAGCCTTTGCCATATAATAAACAGTTGATAAATGCACCCAAAAAAGCCCCTTTAGTTTCAGTGAGATGTGGATGCCTGCACTGATTAAGAAATAGTCCCTTAGTCCAGACAAGCTGTAAGCTCTAACATTCCAGGGTGTGATGTTTCATACAGTACATTTTCAAAAGCCTCAGTAACTTGGAAGATGAGTCAGTAATGAAGAAAATGCATTATTCCATTCACACAAATTCTGCTTTCGTAATTACATGCAGTATTGATAGAATGTAAAACTTTCATACAACATAGCTTTTATAGAGAAGGTTGATGTTTTTAGAGGTGTTCTGCTTTCCCCTAACCAACCTTTGAATTATTTGAGACACTTTATAAAATCATACAGCTTTTTCATATTATATACTATAAATGCCAGAAATACAGCTACAGTCACTGACCTTCAGTTGTATAATGGTAAGATAAAAATTTTCAAAACCTTTGGGCCTGATATATAAAGGGCATTGCTTTGTACATCAGGGAAACTTCACTTAAGAGTGAAGACCAGAGCATTCATCTGGTTAGTCCAGTTCATAGGCGCTTTTTTTTTTTAATTAAACTGTGTAATACTTTTTTGTTCCAACTAAAAGTGATGACTCAAAGTAAGCTGCTCACCTTTAAGGAACAAAAAGCAGTACAAGGAAAGACAGATATGACAGTCTGTCCCATTGGCAGCTGAGAGGAAAGAGGCAGTTTGCTCAAAAACTCTTCTTTTTTTTCCTTTGGGCCATTCCGTCACTATTATTGAGGAGGCTTCTGGACCTTCTTGTGTGCTCTGGGATGAAATATTCACGGTGTATTACAGAAATAAACCCTGCCTGCATTGTGTGACCAGTTTTAGTATAGGCGTTATAAAGGAAAAATGAAAGCTACTGCAGTGTAGCTACAGTTCTCTTGTACAGTAGCAAATATACAAAAATGGATATAACTTTTGTTCCTCTGAAACTGCTAACAGCGATGGTTGTATTGCTGTAGCTGGTGGGTAAGCTATGACAGGTGAATTAGTTAAATGCAAGCTAGAATTGTATTTGTGTCTTGAAGCTTTAGGAAAGTGTTGGTCACTGATTTGCAACTAGTAAGAAGATATGGTTTTAATAGCTAAAGTAGTGTGAAATTGTTGGGGAGATGGGAGGATTTGGGGTTTTTTTCCTTTGTTTTCGTTTCTCCCCGGAGAGAGTACTGTAACGGGGAAGAACTTGTTTTATGATGTTAAGGCATTTCATTTCAAATGTGAGGGTTTAAAGAACCATGTGGTTCTAAAGTATGTTTAGAAAGTTGTCCACAGAAAATGATTATTAAGCAATATATCTTTATATTATTTTGTACTCTTATGTTACTTAAACCAAGAGCTGACTGCATGAGCTTGACCGTTGCAGTGTGTTCTCTTGTACCATTTCTAGTCAGTTTAGGGTTTCCAGAGAGTGTGTTTCACAAGCCATAAATTGATGATACTAAACAGTATCCTTATATTCTATAAATATACATATATATATATCACTTATATTGAAGCCATGGGCCTTAGTACTTTCTTATTAACTCAAACATTTAATCTGTTCACTTGACTTTAGCAAAGCAGCTGTGTTATCTTTTTTTTTTTACACTTTAGGATATAAGGAAACAAAATTTGGTCATTTCTTGTGTGATGCATAGAAAATTAAAAGCTTTATCAGTGTTTAGCAATTTTGATAATTATAATTCTCAGATGACCCACAAATTAAACTTTGAGGAAAATTTAATCCTGAAGTCTGAAGCTTCAGCCAGTTGAAAAGTCTGAGGTCTTCACCTATGTTTTTAAAAAGGGACTGATAAAAGAAAGTGTCTCTTTTGCTTTTTTTTTTCCCCTGTTGTTGTTTTAACCTTTATAGAGACATGGAAAGGCTTTGAAATTTGTTTTATCAATAAAGCTGTTGGGACTGTCAAACCACTACTTTGCTTCTGTTGAATTTAATAAAGTCTCAAGAGCAGAAGTGGGAGCTCTTGCAAACCTTTCCTGAGGGAGCAGGAAGTGAGTTGACATATACGGTATTGTTCACTTTAGCATTGCTCAAGCATTTTGTGAATGCCTCTCTTATTCTATTTAAATAGATTAAATATTCATGTTGGATTTCCTGGAATTTTTTTTGTGATAAGACCTCCTAATGTGTTCGTTCTCCCACCTCCTGATCTGCTAGTTCTTATGCTGAAAGGAGAAGCAGGAAAAAATAGCCCAAAACTCTTGTAGTGTAAAAAGGAGGCAAACATAAATTTTTGTGTAGATTACTCATATTTTCTTTTATTTACTGGAGAAATTTTCTGGGTTATTTTGCATATGTCATACTGAATCCTGTAATAAGTTATAAGATTTATCCTGTTTCTCTTAATATAGTATTCAGCATTTCCCCTTCTATGAATAATGTACAAGACCACCACATCAATAAATGTATTTGCTTGCCATGTACTACTGATAGGCTCTTAATAGTATAGTCCGATTTTTGTGAGTGGTATTTGTTCCCCATAGATTTATTTGCAGACGTTGCAGGCTGGATTATCATATAGTAGTACCCACCGCAGATGGCATTCACTGCAGCCTTGCAATACAAATGTAAGCAGTCTGTGATTTAACTTGGATTTTGTAGAGCTGAGGGGTGGTCTTCTGAACTTGGTGTAAATCCTGCTGTGACTCATCCATTGGTACTGAAGTGTGGTAACCTGTTTCTGTAATACATTTCCTTTATGCAGTAAATTCTCATTAGTGTTTCTAGTAGTTCAGCTGATTCAGTGTTTACAACAGCAGGAACCCTTGTGTGCTGATAGTTTGAGTTATGAAATGTTTCACAGATGTTAGAGTACCTAGAGCATTATAAATGTTCAGTGCAAACTGGCAGAGACCCACAGAGTGCAGATTTTGTAAGACAGCAGAAAGGCGGTATGCTAACTTCTGTCCTGTGTGGGTACTTTTCTGTGATGCCTCGTCATCTTAGGGGTCGTGGGTACAACCCGTTAGGTGGTTATATCTGTGGTATATTTGAAAGTATATAAGGTCATCAGAGTTTTTATTGAATAAACAGTCAATTTAATTTTCTGACTTTGGCTATGTGTGAATGCCAAGGGGAAGTGAGCACCGCCTAGTATAAGATGAGCAGTCTCCCCCTGACTTCCTTTGCCATTTTTGTATTGCCATGTCTGATTATTTTTTTTTTAAGAGTTCTGCAGACTTTTTAAACCAAGTGCTAAACTGAGATGTGAAGTCCAGGCCACTTTCTCTGAGAATGTCAATTAGACACTAGAACAATTTGCCAGTTCTTCATAGGATGTGCTCAAGAAAAGACAGGTGGAATATTTACTATTAAATAATGTCCTGTATTAGTGGAGAACACAGTGGGACACAGCTGGTCTTTCTTAGAAACTCTTTCAGTTTAACCCATACCTAGCTCATACCAGAAACTTCTCTCAGGATAATAAGCGATTGTAAGAATGCTTAAGAATTATTTTTAAAAGATATTTTTAAAGTTGGCTATAGTTGCATACATATCACACCACCTGCATTACTACTTTTGCTCTCAATCACCTTAGTACCTTTAAGAAAATAAAGATTTGAGTTCTGATTAGGGAATAGTGTTGTAGATCTGACTGCCTTTTCAGCTGATAATCAAGTAAATAAGCAATAGGGTTTGATGTCCATGCCTCTGGTTCTAATTTAACAAATTCTGGGGGTCTCCAGGTTCATCGGGTAGTAGCTGGAAGTATACCTGTGGGTAAGTGATTTGAATATGTTTGTAGTAGATTGGGAGCAGTACTGATTGACATCATAATGAATTATGTATAGTGTTTTGTTCCTTGTCAGGGATAATAGTAGCAGCATAGAAACCTTTACAGTGATGAGTGTGAGTTAAAATTGTTTTCAAATAGTCCTTTAAGCCTGGAGTGTGAGTTAAAATTGTTTTCAAATAGTGAGTCCTTTAAGCCTATGAGATAAGTGCATGCTACAACGTCAGGTCTTCAGTCTTGTAGTTTTTAATGTCCGCGCTTTATAACGTTGATTTCCTATGCTCTGTTTAGAAGATAATACCTAAAACTTGAATGCAAAAGTGCATATCCTGGTGTTAGTCGTGACCTAATATATGGTTTAGATTGTATGATCTCCTATGTTAGTAAATAATTTGAGAGCTATGCAATCTGGCATGGTAGCAGACCAAGTATTCTTGTGATCGCTTATTTTTCAGTCCCTTACACTTCAGCTGGTAGAATGGAGTTTGCCTTGCCTCAGTTTACATCTTCTACCAAAGCAGGCAGGATATATAGGTGAGGAGGGTACTTTTTTGAAGTTTCATGTGTCAGAGTAGTTACATTTTAAGTTTAATAAGAGAGTCAAGTTTAGACTGACAAAATCCTTGCCGTAGTTGTGATGAGGGTGTTAAAAGCAAAATCAGAGTGTTTACCTATAATGGTCTGTGTTTCATTTTGACTTTTAAGGTTTTTTTTTAATCCCCGCCCCGCCCCCCCGGGCATTTTTTTTAGTAATTGTCCAAAACTGCTGGACTGGGTTAGATTATGTTTGCTAATGTTTTTCTTCTGTATCCGGTTCAGTATTTTGCCTTGTTTATTTTGTTCTCTGACAATGAGAATATTTGGGAGGGTGGGAGTAATGCGTGAAGAACACTGGAGAATTTTCCTTTTTTTTTTTTTTTTTTTTAATTACTATGCAAAAGACAGGCTGTATGGGGAAAGATATCTGAAAGGTATCTGTGGATCTGTTCTTTTCCCCTGATCCTTTCTGCTCTTCCCTGGGTACAGATGCTCATACTGGAATGTAAGGGATTAATTTTCAGGCATACTGCAGTTGAACATGCAGAAGAGAGAACAGTTCTTGATCACAGTCAGACAAAACAGTTGAGGCCTCTGACAAGGTCCCCAGCACTATGGATATTTTAACTAAGAATGTTTTACTGGGATAGCTAGATATATTAACTACCCAATCTTGAATATTTGGGAATGAATTGCTGTTGTTTCCTTTTGCAATTTTGAGAAACAGTTTTTTATATATATTTTGAAGAGGTATAGAGAGGGGAAAGACGGAAAAAATAAGATAAACTCAGAATAATCTAGCATAAAAATGCTGGTGCAGCTCCATAAGGAACAAACTCTTGTCTGTTAGATCCAATTCGGCACTGGTGCTGTTCATCTGTGTTGGTTTTTGTGTACCATGCTCATTCTATTTCAGTGCCTATGGAAGATACCTTATGCTGTTGACTTCTTGTTCAATGTAGCGACTGTGGTAGTGACCATATGGCTGCGAAAGAGAAGGGAAAGATTTTATTTGCCTATATAAAAGAAAAAAGGAAAAGCATCTGCATAGTTGTTAACAACATTTACGTATTATGACTCAAAATACTTTTGTTTAATTGTGTCCTTTTGTTTTGATTGTTTCATTATTCACATAGAAAGTTAAATATGCAGATATACATACAGTCAACTTTCCCATTACAGAAAGTTATTCTTTTATCAGGTGTTTATTTTCAAGACTTTCAGTTTTCTCTGTGGAAGACATTCATAAACATAGACTTGTAATATGCCATTTTTATTCAGTGAGTCAGGTGCGTGTTATCTTGGATTAACATGTGATAAAAGAAAATGCCAAAGACCGGACTGCATAGGATGCTCTTCATGCTGTTTTTGAAGCAGCTTTACTAATACTTAGTTGTTCTGTATTTGAACTAAATTGTGTTGTTACAATTACAGAAAGACAAGTAGCTAGACCTATGGGCTAACTGTAGTTAATGAGAAGATTGAAGATAATAACTTAGTATTTGCTGTTGGATCAGAGATGAGCAGGTTTTAAATCTGTACTTTGCAAGTAACTTCCCCCCCTGCCCCAGGAAGTGGGGTGGAGCATTTAAGGTGCTCTTTCTTCCTGAAAGAATTTGAGTACTACTTCTACTGTATTTGCTCTTGGAGATCAGGCATTTGCATTCAGAATGCTTAAAAAAAGCAAGAAGTTGACACCATGGACCATTACATTCTTTTAAAGGTGTTTCTTATTTTATGCCACGTAAATTCTGGACACTATGGCTGATTTGGGCTCAGAATGTTTATTACAGCGGTGCTATACTTTGATGTGTAGTTGTTTAGTCCAGTTAAACGTATTTGAAGCATTTTTCTATTCAAGGTAAAATTGAGAAGAGTTTTGAAATAACGTATCTGGATAAAGTGCAGAGTTGAGGCAGCTGTTCCTCTTGGGCACATGAGTCATAGGATTTGAGGGAAGCAGCACATTTGCTTGCAGTCCCGTTGCTGAACTGTACCACATCATTGAGTCATTAACCTTCCAGCATCCTTTACTTAGAAAGAGAATGGAATTGACCAGTGTGCCCCGAGTCAAGCTCAGGTCTCAGAAATCACATTGAAAATGTAGGGGGCAGTTGAGGTTTTCAGACATTAAAATATCCTTTGTATGCTTAATGCTTTAATCATGGCTTAAAAAAAATGTAGGGGGCAGTTGATTCAGACATTCTTTAATCATGGCTTAAAAAAAAAAACAACCAAAAAAAAAAAAAACCCTAAAGAAAAATATCCTTTAGGTGTCATGAAGAATACATTGAGTGTATGGATCACAAGTGACAGGGGAGGCAGAGATTCTTCTCAGGGATAGCAGGAAGAGAAAGAAGCATAATGATGTACTGCATGCTCCCTTGTGTAAAGGGTTCAAAACTTACATGGTTTGCAATGTTCCCTCTGCTACTCGGTCTTTCAAGCACTTCCATCTCATCCTGGATTTCTTGACTTAACTGTGCAGATTCCCCCCGCCACTTTGGCATTTGTCTTTTAAGGGGATGATTTGGGATGGTTTATAGAGTGTACGTCATTCATGACAAGTGAAGGGTCTGAGGGCCGAAGGTAGTTTGCATGGCCAGCATCTGCTGTGTCGTAGAAGCTCCTTAGAAGGCAACTTTACACTGAACACTTCTCTGAAAAGAAGATGCCGCTTTAACTATCAATGGAGCTGTAGGTAACAACTTAATCATGTCATCTTTCACTGAATTAGTGATGCTTAGCGTATGGCTGCTTTTGTATTTCTTTATTTGTGTTTGTGCCTAGGTGCACATTTATGGGGAAAAAAAATCCCCACCTTCTTCTAGGTTCAGATTAATATCTTGCTTTGTATGAGTCTTTCTGTTTGTCATTATCAGCCTAACTCTTGCTTAAGTGGTTTGTTGGGGGGTTTTTTTGAGGGCTTGTTTGCTTTTTTTTAAGTGGTGTTGCCAGACATTTATGTTTGTATTGGCTTGTTCCTTGAACTCTTTGTTGTTTTAAATTTTACCTGATTTATTTAGTTTTTTTCAGACACTTCCGAAGTTGGATGTTTAACACAAACCTCTTGAGGGAATTTTTATAAGCAGTTTTATGCTGGTTAGAAATGCTATGTTCCTTGGAATTATGCTGAACTCTGGCTTTGTGGTAGGAAAATGAGAGGAGATCTCAAGTTTAAATATCCAAAGAGTTCTTCTGGGCCAAAACTTTGTGTAAGATGTTAGTGCAAATATTATTTTATAACATTGCTGCAGTATAGCAAGTGTGTGGCACTCTGTTTCTTTACTCTGGGGTGTTTTTTAAGACTGGGAGTCTCTGCTCATTACCTGAGAGATGCAAAATCTGGTACAGACTTCTACCTGAGAGCTATTAGGAAGTTGACCAAAATTTCTGGGTGAGTAAGATAAGCATTCAAACCTGCTTGGGCTACCAGCAGGATAGTTCTGAATCGTTGAAATACAACTGACAGAATTCTGCCGGAAAGGATCTTAGTGGTTTTTGCACTGGTTATGATGAGTTAACCGTGGTTTATTTCGCTTCTAAAAGTGACTTTTTTTTTTTCCTCCTGTTTTTCTTTTTCTCTTATTTTTTTCATTGTACCAGCAGGGCTGAAATGCTTTCTGCCAGTATAGGAGGATCTGCTTTTAGGGATGTTTTGTTTAAATAGTTAACTGGCAGATTGCTCCTAGTGTAGACATATCCTTTATACAATTCATTTCAAATTCCTGAAGGAGCTGAAGTACTCTCATTCTCTAGAACAGCATCATGAGCTGTGGCTACAATTTCCCACCTGGGAACTGAAAATGACTGTGTATAGTCAGGTGTAGAGGCAGTACTGACTGAAGTAAGAGCCGTGTTGCTTCCTGACTGTACAAAGCTAGCTGGGATGGAAGAAAGTGAATTTCCCGCAGTGAACCTCCAGCTAGCCTTTTGAAGATTTTACTGACACCTGTTTTAAACGGGGAGGAGGAAAAATGCCTGCTGACTTACATGCTGGTAGCTTCTTTTAGACGTGTGTTTATGAATCGTGTTGTAAGATAGGATTGCAGGCACCTTGTCAAAATTCGACTGCTTTCAAGAAGTGCTACAATTCTACCCTAGCATGCAATTCCAGATGGGTTCGATAAGCAAGGAGTGCAAAGAACTGTAAAACTGAGATTGTCACTCATTCACGAAAATACACTGTTATATTGCTGCTTTTTGGGGGGGCTTAGGGAGGTCTAGAGAAGTGAGGTATCCTGTGGGACAACCTGCTCATTACTGAATAGGACATAGCTCCTTACCAGTCTTGAAACAGTGATGCTTTCTTGCTTTGTCCAACCGATGCTCGCTCTTCTTCATTCTGGCTGCTTTATTTCTGAACCTAGCTTTCTGTGCTTTAACTCAGAAATAAATATTCAAAATAATTCTTGGGGTTCTGACTCCTCCTGTCACATCTTTTGCACATAGTGCGCCTTCAAGCACTTTCTCTCTCCATAGTTGGGATGGTCAACACTTCAAATTCCTTTTTGCTTGTGTAGTGTTTGACTTGTTAGACATTAAAAATAGATCTCTACAACAAAGGAGTTTGTCTTATGATTTTGATATTCTGCTAGCTTTTGAGAGAACACTTATGGCACAGTACTTAAACCGGACTTTGTTAGTGTGTTTTGTTAATACTACGCAACAGCATTTTTTTAACTGGTTTACATAAGTTGTCCTTGTAAATGTTATTTAACATGCATACAACAGACAAGGTCTTTGAAATACTTTGCAAGGCTTTTTTTTTTGTGTGTGTCATTCAAAAGTTCTAACCATTCCAGGCCATTATAATGCCAGGCATTTTAAAGAACTTTTTTGTCAGAGAAAAATAACATTGATTGAAAAAAGAAAAACGCTTCCTTATGCTTTTGCGTAGAGAAGAGACAAACTGGGTTTAAATTGAGCAAGAATTAAAAGTTTTCCTATTTTTTAAGCTAAATCTAGTTGTTCAGATCAGGAAGTATTGGAATAGGTTTCCTGGGAAGGTTTGATATATAATTAGCCATGCCTTTAAGTCAGGGGACAAAATGGGTACTTTCTTGAGGTTTCTTCCAGCTTCTTTTTTCTAAGAATGTTTTACTATTTAATATCTATTACTGACCCTGTGGTAAAAGGAATAACACAAATAGAATAGGCTTTTGAATGCTGCTGATCAGTGGAGCATTGGAGTGTCTGATCTGAAGAAAAAGATAAAGTTGATATGATTTCATATTGTAAATCTGAAGAAGGTGATTGTGTTGTCATAGGGCAATGTTAGTTATTACCTGCAATGCACGTAAATAATAACGTCCTTGAGGAATTGGTGGAAGGTGGGTAGATCAGAACGTTCAAATTTTATTCCTATTTTTCTGTTAAAGGCCTCTTGGACTCTGTTAATACTTAGTATTTCAACCTTTTTACTGTCCTTTAAATGGTAGGCTACACATCTTTGTGAAAAAGATTTTTGAAGACTTGCAGAGGAATGTTTGGTATAGGATTTTGCTGCTGAGATTTCTTTAAGAAAGCGTAGACATGTATTTATAGAAATATGAAACATTTAGCTTTGGGGGGCAACAACTTTGTAAGCTCAGCTAGAAACCCAAGTGAATCTGATCTAAGTTCCTACAATCCGTCTTACCTAGTTTAGATGCATTGGATTCTTTGCAGTTTATTGTATGAATTGTTGGAGAAGGCTTTAAATTGAAACTCAGTGCTTTTGTGTCAGAGCCCATGATATGTTTTGTAAGAGTAAGGAACTACTTTGTTGCTATGTATTTTCCCCATTTTCCCCTCTTACTCTTGTGTATTTGTGCTCTTCTCTGGCCTTATTGTCAACAAAGCACTTCAGTGTCTTTGTATATTTAAAACATAAAATATGCTTCAGCCATGGAGTTTTAAAAGAATGCTTTAGTGTGGCCATTGAGAAAAATAATAAATCAGGATACAGCTACTTCATTGGGATGCATCAGCATATCTTTTGAGTGTGGAAAGCTGCCAGAAGGGCATTGTACTAGTACACTGTGCTGTGCATAAAGTTTACCCTCCATTTCATTTGAAATTGAGGTCAGAATGATGAGGTCCTTATGAACGCGTGACTCACTAACTGAAGCATCGTTTTCAGCAGCTTACCAAAAATCTTGAAATGATAAGCAACACTAAAATTGTTAGTGCTGAAAATGAGGAGTCCAAAAGCAGAATACTCATATATTTTTCCAAGCAAAAAACCCTGTAGTAGTAGTAATAATATTAAAATCTTACTGATAACGCTTTTCTAATTGAACTAGAATTCTTATCACTGAGCATATGGGTATAGAACAGCTGATGAAGTAGAGGACATTGACTGCATTTGTAGGATATTTAATTTTAGATTTTATTTCACTTAAAAATCTGTTTCTGAGTGTATGTGAATGTTTCTTGTTGCCAAGTTCTCTATAGGCCCACCTGCATTTGACATGCTCCACTTCTGCTCTTTATTTGAAAATAATTTGGCATACATCATTCTTGAAGAATAACTGAGCTGCCTCCGTCTAAAAATATCAATAATTGTTTAAACTGCCCAAAACCCCTTGCCTGTATCCCATTAGCAAGATCATAAATTTAGGAGGAGCTATAAATATCAAATATGCAGCATATATGAAATCAATGAGGTGACTTCTGATTTGGAAAAGTAAAATGGCTTTCTTCAGAAGGTAGTGTACAGGATATATAGAACTTTCAAAGGACGATTGAGGGTCTTATTAACACAATCTAATTAACCTCCTTCCTGTACAAGGTTGAAGTGTTATATGCTCTAAACAAATGTTGAAAAGTGCAAGGGAAATATGGAACCGGATCAATTTTCTTTTAATGATAAATAATCCTTCTAGTCTGGTTGGATGAAAGTAAAAATGTGGGCTATGGTTTTGCTTTTGCCATGTGCCAGGATTCAGCTCAGAGTGAATTCTTCAGCAGAGTTATAAACCTTTGAAAATTACTTTATAATGGAAATGGTGACAGGCCATTAACTACAGTAGCATAAATGCATTGATTCAACATATGTATAGTTGTCCTAAGTTGCCAAACACATGAAACAGTATGTGCTGAATGTATAGGGAGGAGGCTTCTTTGTAGTTTTAACTAGTTAATGCATGATTCATATTATGTTAACATTTCTCAAACATACGGCCCCTGACAATATTGGACAGGTATCATTTAGGGGCTAAGATATATTTGTACTGTAGTGACACTGTGATCCCACTCTAACTTCTATACTGGAAGGGGACCAAGAAGCATTTAACATGATGCGTTTAATCACCAATGCAATTACAGTGTCATTGAAGCAGATATGTTTTCCTACTACCAAGTCATAGGAACTTCTAAATAATAAAGAATCATTACTAGGTATGCTGGAAAACTTTGTTCCCAATAAAAATGCAGAATCTGGGATTCTGCAATCATATTTAATTAGCACCTGTGGCTTAAATATCTTTAAAATTAAAAATCTAATGCATGCATGCTATATGAAAACTTTTTTTTCTCCAAATTACTACTTATTCCATCCTTAAAAGACAACTGAACAAAAATTATTTTCAAGAATGACTATTATTCTGGTGTTGTTTTTCAAGCATTGAGAATATACACCTATGCTAGAATCGTTACTTATTTTTACTCTGGTGCAGCTGCATGATTCTTGCTATTGGTGGGTATTTGCATTAATAATGCTAGTTCAGTATTACCTTAAAAAGTGTAGGAGACCTAATACAGATGAAACTGAGCATTTTATATTGCCCTTTGGCACTTGTGTGGATTTAAGTAGTTTTTAGTTTTTAGCATTTCTGTGCTTGTTGTTTTTCCTTTCTGTTTTTTTTTTTTCTTCCTCTTAGATCACTTGTGTGGATTTAAGCTAGTATTAGTTTTTAGCATTTCTGTGCTTTGTTTTTCCTTTCTGTTTTTTTTTTTTTTCTTTCCTCTTAGATGGGAATGGGGAAGCTAGGAAGTGCCTGACAATCTGCTGGAAATGTAGGCTTTTGTTACAAAACCTTCAGTATTTCTTAGGTATGCCTATATAAATTTCTTGGCAGAAAATTGTTTTCATTAGGGAGGCTGAGATCAGGCAAATTTCTGTATACTTCTTTTTAGCTCTCTTCGAATGCGCAAAATTTCCACGTGTAATTTGTTCTTGAACCTTCAGATTGAGATTTGTCTTTTTTAGATTGGCTATTCTGATCAACTACTGTACATCTAACAGTCTTGTCTTTGAGATTTATGGCTAGAATATCAACTTCATTCTCTACATGTGGTTTCATATTGATAAAATCATTTACTGGGAGAGGGGGAAGGAAAAACAAACTTCCAGTGAAGACAGAGTAGAATGCGCATTGATTTGAATGAAACCTCGCAATGGTATACTGCCAAATGGCAAGAAAGAAAAGGAATAATTAGTAGAATAGGGCATAAATTTGAGTAAATAATTTTCAGCACTTTTAGTGGGGCAGATAAGGCCACACCTTCAGAAGAATGTCCTGGAAGTAACATACAAAAATGGAATCAGGGAAGCAAGCAGAGGGGCTGAATAAGAATCTTAGTTCTTTAGTTTTATTAGTTAGTTACGTATCAATACACAGGATTTGACATATGTTATTTTTGATACTTAGTGCCTTTCACTGGCTCTCACGTTGCATTACTCATCTTTAACCAGAGATGCAGATGTTGATCTCACTGAAGTTAAGACGTTACAGTGGTCTGTACGTGCGTCTATCTGAAGGCTCAAATAGTTTCTTTTGCTATGGAGATTTGTAGGCTCAACAGTGCAAGTAAGGGATGATGGTTTGAATAGCCTCAAACGTGTGTTTTATTTTTATCCTTACATGTGATTTATCTATTGCTTAAAGTATAAATATGTTATAACTTCCAGGATTTCCCATTTCTGTAAATTTCTTCCTCTTTCAAAGTCCCTATGTCATTGTTATTACTTTCATGGCTGTGTTAAGGGAGTGTTTTTTTCCTTTGGCAGTGGAAGCACTTTTAATACCTACGCTTGTTTCGGACCAAGTTCTGGGGAGTTGTTGCATGCAATCATTCTGTAGCCTCTGGGGTTTTCCAGCTGGCTTGAAGTATCCTCTGCCTTTAACTTGCTCTGCCACTTGACCTTCCGAGCTTGCTTCACCTTGTGGTTTCCAATCTACATAATAATTTTGTGTCACCCTTTAGTTAAATGGTTTCTTTTTGACAGATGGAAGTACCTTCAAGTAGGGTTTAACTTTATATTCTGCCTCGGAGATAATACCATTCTATTTGACTTGATTTGTCCATAAATATGAATGTCTTTCTAAATACCAGCTTAAATTATGTACAAGTGGAGACTGTAAATTACCAGTATAAAACTGGCTTTCTACGGATATTGTACATACAAAATGTATGCTGTGGTAATTCTGGATTAGGTGCTGTTAAACATGAAGCTGACTTCTATAAGGGAAATCTGGGAATTACCTTAATATGTCTGGTTAAAAACTGTGGTGGTTTGATAACTGATGGACAAGCTTGTCGAATATCCCCGACCTAACTGCAACAGAAGGGTGTAGAAATGTTGGGTGTCCGCCTAAAGACTTGCAGTCTAAAACACGCAATTCTCACTGCCAGGACTGACTTTGAATTTTAGCTTCACTGTGCCTTATTCACCTTTACACTCATGATTTTACTGTATGTTCCTAGAAATCTGAAATGTATTGCTTTCCCTAAAAGTCACCTGCTCTAAGCAGAGTTGGCCGCTGTGACCATCTTTTTCCTATGAAGTGGAAGGAAGGGAGGCTGTGTCATGACCAGGACTGTTTGATGCTTTAGAGCTTTGAGTGTTTCAAATAAAATTACCTCAAGAAATAACAGATATTACAGATGTACAATATATTTGAAAAAGCTATCAGGAGCAAAGAAATGTTATATTTTGGTGTTCCTGGCTGGCAGTATGAGTTTCTGGTGAATGCTGGAGTCACTGGGAAGTATTCAATGTAAAACAGCGATGTGGTTAACAAGATGAACTTCATAGAGAAAACAGCAATGTGCAGGTTTGCTCAATTTTAAGAGTCTGGTGAGAGATCCCTTGCCTGCTGTAAAGAGGAAATCCTAGCAATGAGAGGAGGGATTTGCAGTGTAACAAAGAATTGTCAAACATATATTTTACTTGACAGACATTGACATGACTCTCAGATAATATCTAGTAAGTTTGACGTACGTAAACTGCTTAATGCATTTTCTTTGTAAAGCTTTTGCTCTAATTAAATATTGCCCTTTTAAAAAGGGGCTGATTGTTGATCAACACTGTTACTCTGTCTCTAAAAAATGCAGTTTTCTTAGTTCTAGTTTAATGTTGGTGGATCTGCAGTGACATAAGTGACTGTGCAAAAGAAACTGAAAGAAAAAACCCACTCAAAGTTTAGATTCTCATCTTATGTAGCAGCCTCAGACTTGGATGCCTTAAAAAAGCATATAAAAGGATCAGAGAGAAAGTGATCCTTGAAACTGTAACAGTGAACTGAAGTTATTTAGCTCATAAGGTCACTTGTCCAATAGCACTGTCCTTTCAGAAAATCTGGGGTTTTTTTGTTGGAACAAATGGCAGCCTTTTTTCTTTTTTCACATAGCTGTATGTTGTGTGTGTGTGTGCGCGCGTGTGTGTTTTTCATTGTTGGTGTGCTGATAAGTAAATATTATATGAGGCTTTGGATTGATACTTAACAGCTGAGATGGTTGATTATACCACTGAAAACATTTGTCATTGCCCGTTCCAATGTCATCAATATGAACCATCTGAACTCTGCCTTTCTTTTTCTTTGCTGCCCCTGGGGTTTAATGGCTTTGCAGAGAAGCTCCTGCCTGGCATATTGAGCTGCTCCAGAAGGTCTAACCCATAAGCAGTGAGTACTGAACTGCAGCACACTAATGCTGTAGGTGTTGACTCACCATGCTGTTTTTAATTGCAGTTCTTTTGAAGGTAGATAATCTGTGCAGACTGTCGACATAGATATTGAATATTTGGGTATATGCCAATTTGATGATGTATTTGTATGGCTACAAATGCTGTTCTGCTTTTCTTTTCCTGGGAATTAACTTTTCTCCTGTGCACATACTGTTTGCATTTAAAACTAGCTTTCATGTGTCTGTGGCTCTTGCTATAGCTGGCAAATGCTTATGTCTCATATCTGCAGTGAACTGTGTTCTAGAATTCTTGAGCCTGATGTAAACCAGCTTTCAAATGTGCATGAAAAGCATCTGTAATGTTTTGATGTGACTAATACTAAGATATGATTGACCAAGTCTGGATTTACTTTGTTACTGGAAAGTCATTCAAAATACCCATTTGCAAACTCGGGGGGGGGAGGGAATTCTATAATTCTGATAGGTGTGTTCATTTGTGATATAATTGCTTTGAAAAAAACTGTCAAAATTTTTGTCTCAAGAGAATAAGCAATTTTGATTTTTATAATTTGTATATTGTAAGATGCAGCTCTCGTCTCAAAATTCCATCCATGTTTGGCTGGAAATAGAAAACAACTGTTTTGGTAGTCTCAATTGTTTTTGTGTGTGCATATTTATACAGATAAAGATGCAATTAATTTGGCTAAATGATACGTTCCAGCTAGAGGCTGCCCTGAGGAGGCAAAAAAGTCTTGTGGGCACGGACAGTTTTGGTACAACCTTGCCTGTCAATATGTACTTTCAGACCTGCTCAGGACGGTGTTAACACTTATAAGTAATGGCGGAGCTGATTCAGGAATGCTGAACAAATCCAGTATTGGACAGCGTGCACAGAAACTGGGTTGCTCTTCCCTAAAGACATTTCAACATGTGGAGAGCTTTTGAGAATATTCTCCAGCTCACTTTGTAAAAGAGATGCTGTGATGTTAGAAGAGAACTTTTTGTAAACTGGGAGAAACTTGTTCTCCCATAGTATATTGCTTTGGGTAGTTTCATGGTAGCCCTAGAGAAGTCTATAGCCTTTTTTTTTCTTTTTTTTCTTTTTTTTTTTTTTTGGTGGGCCTACTGACTTTCTTTATGAGGGTGAACACTTGTGGCATAATTGCACAAACACTTTGGCGACATCTGGGAGGCTTAAGATATTGCTGTCATTCTCCAGCTGTTTTTCTTTCAGCTGAAGGTTACTGCCCTCAAAGTTGAGCCACACTAATGGATCATATGAACTATCCTAGTCCATGTCAGTGCAAAGTCAGCCAGGTTATTTTAAATTACTGCTGGATGCAGCTGAGGGTAGTAATGAACAGCTTGAGGTAATAACTTCTTAAGCCATTCCAGCTAGAATTCCAAGAGCACATCTGTCTGTGTCCTTATAAGTGCAAAACTTTAATCTCTCTATTGCTGTACTGTATTCAGGATTTGTCAGGACTGCAAAGCTGTTGCCCAGGGGAGTCTAATATTCAAGTGGAATGTATTGGCTCTTCCTGTCTATCATTATTATATTGCAATAGAAAGATCTGAATGACGAGTGTGTAACATATATATTGAATGGTAAAGTAAGCTTATTTTCAAATGAGGTAAATGTGTGGAAGTCATGTTTTGGGAACTCTTTAAATTGGAAGGAGATTGCCATATGAAGTCTCTTCCCCCTGTCCCTGTTCCTAGTTCAGTCACTTCTAGCCACTTATCTTTCCTAGCCATTAAGTTCTTACCCTCTCTGTACCCTTGCTTCATTCCCCCAAAAACTTCTCTGTATTGATTAGAATTATAATGAATTTTTTAGCTCTATTTTTTTTTATTTTTGCCCCAGGTCCAGCAAGACTATGAATCTCTGTTCCAAATGCTTTGCTGGTAAGTGCAGTAAAAGGTTTTGTGTTTTTGTTAGATTATCGAAACCACATTGTTGGCATCTCCTTCAGGATTTGTGCATGGGTTTTCCTTCCTTCAGTGTGTATATGTATTCAGATTTTCTTCACTTTGGTGCTTCATTTATTTGCTAATCAAGAACTTCTTGCGTAAATGTACCAATCAAACCTTGAAGTTTATGGAATTCTGGAACACCCTTGAATTACAGAGCTCTGCTGTCAGCACAGCTCCTATGTGGATGATGTGGCTTTCAAAATGTATAAGTCTGAATTGTGATTTGGAATTTTGTAGGATTTATTTTGTAATAACCTCTGAAATATGGTATGGATAAAAAATGAAAAGGAAAAGTTGGTATAGAAAACCTCTTGCTCCATTTCTTTTTAACTTGCAGCCTTTGAACATTAAATCATCAGTAACTCATCAGTAGGCTAATTCTAATAGCTACATATTATTTTCTTACTGCGAGGTAATTTCTACTGTGTAAAATGTTAGGAATTGCTATTGACCTTTTCCTGTTAGCATGTTCTAGCTTTGCCTTTCTGAATTTTTTTGGTGGTATTTAGTATTGTGAACTTATTTTTATTTGTAATAAAAGTGCTGTCATAGTTCATGATTTTTAATTTCTCTTGGGGGAACAGGTACAATATTAAAAAGTTAAGAATTTTTTTTAAACTTTCAGTCATTGGCTATGAAACACTAATATTGAGCTTGCAGAATTGTGTGGTTTTTGGTTTTTGTGTTTTTTTTTTTTTTTAAGGTCATTGGTTTCCAATGCAAAATCATAGAATCTTTGAAAATTAAGGCAAAATATACCAACCACCCCCACCCCGGAATTTTAAAGCTTTTTCTGAGTTTTTTTACAAAAAAATGACTTTTGACTTGTAGATTTCAGATCTTGGGTTCAGCATCACTTCATTAAACAACCACATGGGAAATAAAGATTGTCAAAGGCTCTTCAACAAAATGATGCCTATATTTCTCTGGCTGTTTTCCAAAGCCATGGATCACTGGAAAGGGTATATTGAAGAAAGTGCAAGTCCTTTCTTGTACTCTTTTCCCTACTGACCGCTGTCAGAAACAAGCTACTAGGTCTTTGATTTGACTCAGTACAACTGTTATGTTCATATTAGCACTGTAAACAACTTCTGTTTGCGCACCTAAGAAATGTGGATTTTCTCATTCTGAGATATCAGAATGGCCCATCCCTCATATTCTGGATTTAACAGAGAACCCAAAACTTCACAGCCAGCAGGCCAGGCATTAAGCAAGCCATCTTTTATTTTGGTTTTACTGGTTTTTGTTTGTTTGTTTTTAACAAGAAAGAAAATTCTTGGCTTCTACTCTGTAATTCTCCTGAAAAGCCATTACCCCTGATCAAGTTCATTTTTCTGTTGTAAAAATAGATATCTAAATGTGTGTGATTTAGGGGGGGTGGGGGGGGAAGCTTACCTTTTAAAATTTTCAAGACTTTCAAGCCTGTTTATTTTAATGAAATAAGACTTGAAGAGTTTGAGTAGCTTAAAAAGCTACTGCTAGTTGGAACAAAACCAAGTATTGTGGAAAAAGGCAAATTTACTCTGTCTTTTTAGATTTTTAACTATGATTCCTTCAACAAGTAGCATCATAATAAGCAGTCCTGTTTTAGTAGTAACTCAGAAACTCTCAATGTCATCAGTCCCACATAAGGTGGGTTTTTTTTCCTTTTATGTTACTGAAATATTTTTAGCATATTTTTTATACTGGGTTTCCAGCCACAGTATTGAAATAGAAAGATGTATACTCTTGTTTCTGTAAATTTAACCACCACAGATAGCAAGATTTTAGGCAAGTAAGCTGTTGGAAGATGTTTTTCATCATTCCAGGCACTCCAAAGATATGATGTGAAAAAAGTTTCTCTTCTTTCTCTTTTAATGTGGCAAGTTATTTATTAAAATGTATTGAAGCAGATTTAAATGCAAGGGAAAATTGGGAATTATTATTTCTCTTGACCGTCGTTTCCTTTCTCTTTTATTTTAGAAAAAAGAAATCCACACAACGAAAAAGGTTAGTAACTTTGTTAAATGTTTTGGTTTGTTTTTTTCAGCGGGAATCCAGTCTTCCTGGTTTTTTAAATAATTTCAGACACACAGAGCAGCAAAGCCCTTTGCATTTGTGTAAGCATTATCTTTTTATATAAATCAGGGGAGAAGGGCAACAAGTCAGCAAGAGATGAAAGCATTGTTGGGTTTATATTGCAATGTGAATTATTACATGGAACTGTCTTATCTTTACTGGTTTTTCAGACTTTCTAAACTGTACAAGTTTGTAAATACATGATTATGAGCTCTTCTTTAGTTCTGCCCTTCCTCTCCTCCCCATGCCCGGTCACAGTTTGATGTCTGTGATGGTTAATTAGCACAGAAATGGAGCAAAGGGCGGTGGTCGGGGGCTGTCAGTTTGCCTTCTTGTTTGACCAAACACTTGTGATTTCTGAATTTGTTATCAAGATAAATTCACTGAATTTTCACTCCCATTTGTCCCCAGATTAAACAAACAGCAAAAGCAACAAGATTATGTAGCAAGGAGAGTGGAATTCCTTGTTTTGGCTATCTTTGTACATTTTGTTGTATTAAACACGGGAATACTTTTCACAGGTTATTATAGAGATTAGGTTGTTCAGCTGTCTGTGGAAAGAGTGAGCTGGATACTGCACAGATACATGCAACCCTTTGCCTAGAAGAGCCCAATGTGTTGACCTAGATCTAGGAGGTTCACTAAGCTCTTCTGTACAACCACAAATCTGCTGTTCATCTGCCACAGACTAGTTCTTGGCTTGCACATAACGGTTGACAAATACTGGAGAGGAGCTTGAAGTTAGCTGTCCTCTTCAGCCCTCTTTGCCTTCTCTTCACCCCATCTGCCTGTTCCAAGAAGGAATACCTGACTTGTTTTATTTAAGCCCTGTAGAAGCAGCAGACTCTGAAGTGTTCAAGAGCCTCTCTGAAATAATTTCAAGTTAATTGTACTTCTGCAAAGTACTTTACAATATTCTATCTCCAATTCAGCGCTGACCATGTGCTATCAATGCCTCAAAGTCTCCAGATACAATACAAGTGTAATCCTAAATATCAAATTGCTTCAAATAAATTTGCTGTTCAGATGGTTAAGGCATGGCTGCTTCAGACTTCTTGCACATCAATACAAATGCAATAAAGTGTGTGGGGTTTTTTAATCAGACTATAGGCTGGTAAGTGAAAAAATGCAAATTATGGCCAGAGTATCTCCCTTAATGACACCACATCTTTCGCTAATACTGCAAGCTCTTTTCTTTCAATATGGTGAACTGTGAAATCTGAATGATTAAAATACAGGACTGTGATGAGTGAAATTTCTCAAAAGTACTCTTTATTAATCTATCTTTGCTCCCATTAGGTTTATGGAAGTTTTAATATCAACTTCAGGTAGGGACATTATTTGAGTACTTTTGAAAAGCCACTTTTACGAAGTAGGCTCTTTCAGGCAGGAATTCTACAAACATTTACAAAAACAACACCTGGTACCTCAAGAACTCAATTTTAATTGGAACCTCTGGGAACAGTCACAGAACAAACTGTTACAGAGTAAGAACAAATATTTAAATACAGAAAACTGTAAAACTAGACTTTCTACTTAAATCACCCCAAAAAATGCAGTCTGCCTTTAATCCATTTGATTGTGAGTCTAGAAAGTTTAATTTCTGTTAAGGTGCAATCAGCATTGGAAAGAGGGATGCAGGAAGTGGATTTCAGCTTGTTCAATAGTATGTGAAGCTGAAGGGTAAGCGCAGCAGTGGATGGTTCGGTGGAGAGATGCACTTGGAAAACTGGAAGAAGATGAAATGATGATTAGAGTATTCATGGGTTTGTGAATCAATTTCATAGCCCTTCTGTCTGAAGGTGTAATTGAAACTTCTAGAGGTGGGTGTCCATCTCTTTTCTTAATCCAGCTATGCAATATTTACGTTCATGTTCTGTGAAGTGCCAGATCAGCATCACTGAATTTGAGAAAATACTTCTGAGTTTTAAGGGCCTCGACTCTTAGTTCAGTTTTATTTTTAGTTTGAAATCAAACACATTTTTTTACAGACTGGTATCTTGATGACTAAAAATCATAGATACTTAATCTCAATCTATCAAGTAGGAAATCAGTATTGCTGGAACCACATAGGTATTGTCAACACATATGCTTGGCCCTGTGCCTAATTATGAAATTTTGTAACTTCAGTAGTATCTTTTATTCTCCTGAATTTGAAAGATCTGATAAGGGGGAAAAAAATAAAAAGAGACACTAATATCTTCTATGTATCATCTGATTCTAGAAGTATCAGATTATTCGCTATTATTTCTATTTCTTGAACTCACTCAGATGTCTGACTGTAGAGTTATTTCATGGTTTTGTGCATCTTAGCCCTTCTGCTTTGTTGAGCAGACCTTTATTTTGTCATGCCTAAGTCCCACAGTTTTCGGAGCTTACAAAATTGGGGTTTTTATGTGACTCAGAGTCACTTGAATAACACAATTTCCTCTTCTCTCAGTCTTTGTAAATCTGGGGAGCTATTTAAAATGCTGCCTTGTCTGGCAGTAATAACACCTACTGTAAGCATGAGCTGGGAAAAGTCAGCATTCCTGCCTAAATAGATTTTTTGCTGTTAATCAACTGCTAACTTGATCCTCAGTCAAGCTTTCAGCTTGCTTACTGGAAACCTTTTCAACAGGTGCATCTTGCATGTTGCTAGTTCAGATGTCGTTATCTTTTGTATCCCGTTGTACGATAAATGATAAATTATGCTTTATTCAGCCCTTCTCTTCTTCATAAAGTTTTCATTCCTAAATGAATGATTAAAAATCTGTTATGTTTGCATTTTCCATATCCTTGTAATTTCTGATGTGGATCCACATGTTTTAGTACTTTGCTGGAAAAGCAGCAAGTGTTTTCAGAAGTTTGAAAACAGCACTAAGTACTAGTTTTCTTTATCTGTACACAAAATGTTTCTTTTTCAGTATGGTTTGTTGGCTTTTTATTCTCTTTGTTGGCTCCTAAAGGAAACCAGTGCCTCAATTTGTTGCTTCGTTAGGCTAGAATTTGTTGCTGTATTTATGTCTGTCTTTGTATTTTGAAGTACATGGACTGCTTGCTACAAAAACGTGCTCACTGGCTGGCACTTGAGAGTAGTCAAGTTTCATCTTCAACTTTTATTACACAGTCAGGCTGGAAGCTAAATAATTCTTTGGAAAATTGTATAGCTGATTACAGTGGCAACAAAGATATTTCTAATTTCTAGAGCAGCTACTCCTAAAGAACGATAACATTCCATATATAACATAGATATTATTTGGCATACTTTAATTTCTTTTAATCTAATGCCCAAAGAATTTTTAAAAGGGGAAGGCTGGTAGCGAAAAGATGTCTTAGCATAATTAGTAAACTTGAAAAGGTGAGATGTGTGCTAAACTTGAGAAAGACAATCACCATGACAATCACCATGAAATGGAAATAAGAAAAAAAAATTGGATAAATAACTTCAGTTGGGCTTTACTTATTTGTAAGCTTGAGTTGTACTGCTGACCCCAAAGTTTTTTTACTCTGTTAGTATGCATTAGTCTGTGGCTTTAAAAAGTGTAAAGATCTGAGTAATAGCTCTGTTTGGGTTGTTAGAACAGGGCAATATTTTGTGGAAGGATTGGGAAAGGATTTATATGTTTTTAGTTTACTCCTTTTCCCCCAACCTGTCTTAAAGTTTTGGAGGGGAAATACAAATTAATAGAAAATGAGTTTATTCAAGTATAGTTGTATTATCTAAGCTTAGGATTAATTGTTTTACTTCTGTCAAAAATAGTACCATTAACCAAATTATCCAGCATATTTATGCTACGTGTTCCTAGTATTCAATATATACAGGAGAACTGGAAATATGGGAGAGAAGGATATCTGAAGCTTTCTAGGCTTGCTGGAGTTTTAAGAGTTAAATAGAGATCGCATTTTGAGTGAAGTTAGTATAATGTTACTTGAGAGGTCCACTTTTTTTCTGTCTTTACTGTCATGGCATGGAAGTTGTGGAGTACAGGGCTCCTATGTTGCTTTGTGGCAATACTGATATAATTTTGCTATGTGTTATATAGAAAGGCGCTAAAGACGCTGCATGGAAGACACAACTCGCATCTGCCTGGGAGCTGGTTGTGTGAAGGCATGTTGCACTGCTGTGCACACAATAGGTTGTCAATAGGGCCAATGGCTCCGCTGCTGGTTTGATTTGCTCAATTATTTTCTCCTTTTTCCTCCTCCTTCATCTTCCCCCATATAAAATAGTGGGAAGAGGCAAGCACTGATGAGAGGACAGACCCATGAAGTATTTCTATTTCTGTACAATCATTAGTGGAAGTAAGATAACTTCTTTCACAGCTGGCACTCAAATGTTGTGTATTGAGGTAGGACAGGTTTTTTTATTTTTCTCTTTTCCTCTTTCTGGCTACTACTAACTTCAAGTTCGTAGGGCTTTTTCCAGTCACATTTGAAAGTATCTTTTCATCAACACAGTCTAGGAAAGTTGAATGCCTTTTAATTAAGAACTTTAATATTTTACAGTCAATCAATCCTATCAGCAAACTACCCTGTAGGACATTAGTGGCTGTTTCACTGGATTGCATCTTGCTAAATTCACAGTCTAGTAGTCTGGGGCTCATTTGTTAAAAATATAAATTACACTCAAACAAAAATATGATCTCTTCTCAGTACTGGCTACCTGAAAAGACTGCCAAATAATCTTAATTTATTTTTTTCCTGTCTTGACAAGACATCACTGATATTTTCCATGTGTTTTCTTTTTCTTATCTCAGGGGATTGCCAGTCCCATTGTACAGATTGATCTACAAGCAAAGAAAAGAGCTCAGCCCTTTTTTGTCTCAGACTTGCATTATTTTTAGTTTTTCATAGCTCTTTTTTCTAGTATGTTTTCTTCTTTATGGTAAAACCAGTTTCTTTTTGTTTTGTTAATATCTTGTTCACCTTCTAACTTGTAACCTTTCCAAATGACTCGTTGAAACACCAGCTGTAATTTCGTCTCTTGTGTATAGGTTCTCTGATGATGTAAAAAAATGTTTAGAAATATGACTTAATTGCCGTGATGTTTGCACATTGCCAGCATGAAAGCAGAGTTACCTATTTAGAATGTGCAACCCACAGGTTTAATTTATTAAACTTTCTTATAACTCCATTCTCCTATAAATGCGTGCATAAGATGGGAGAGGGAATGTTTTTCTTTTTTTCCCATTTAGCAATTTGCTTGAGTTATAGAAAAGTCTGTGCTCCGTTTTGTGTATTTGCTCGTTTGGAAACCTTCTATAGTTTATAGAGACACTAGTGATTTGTTCCTTAGCCTCCCTGTGGAGTTTGTTCCATATTACAATCTAATTCCATGTCCATGTCGTGCACTCCTGAGCTGTTAATTTGTACATTTCGATGCAGTTTGTTTCATCGTGTTTTTGTAATCCAAACTGAATGTAACGAGCTATGTGCTTTGGGGACCCAGCCTTGCCTTGCCAATTAGAACAAGTGGTTACTGAGAGAGAGCATGTTTTAAATAAAACATGGCACCTCTGCATGGGACCAGCAGCCTTCGGGGAATAAAAGAGGATATTTAACTCTTTCCCTCTGAGAAGAGAAGTCAGTATCAGTGGGCGCATTTTAGAAACATTTAACTCATTCCTTTGAGAAATATGATGCACATTCATGTTTCATCTTGCAAATAAAATTTAATTAGTCATTGGAGACGTGTTGTGCAGTACTACATGCGGAGTATTTGGGAGTGCACAAGGATAGCTGTCGAATTGACTGCATGTTTTCTAGGATTCTAATGGCTAACGCCACATGAAAATTGTACAGGACTAGCAGCCAACCTTTCTCTTTCCCCTTGTACTGCTACCCAAGAGGCTGAGGTAGGACAGGAAGAGTGCCAGGTGGTAAAAGAGCTAGTTTCAAAACGTATTTTACAAGGGAAGGAATCTAGAAGCAACACTTATTAAATAAGAGTACTAAGGTTATATGCTAGGTGACCATGAGGAAGGGCTCATTGTTATTCTACCATTTTGAGGTAACTGGGAAAAGGGTACCTCTATGACCATCAATATTTGTGATTGTTACAGAAATTATCCAGCATTCTACTGGGTTTTACACTAACTAAACTTCCTGGTGAATTCAAGCAAGACACAACAACGATTTTAGAATTTAACTCTGCTTTGCAACTCTTTCTTGCATTTCAGTCCCAACACTTCCTTTCCTCTCTCTTCACTCTAACTCACATGTTCTACATGCTTGTGTATCTTCAAAGGGAAGAAGTTACTGTGCACTAACAACCTTCAGCTACAGACACCGAGAAAGAATTTAGGTGAACAGTCATGGTGATTGACTCAGACAACATTTCAACAGTCCTTGCATACACAAGCGAGGCAAGACCAAGAAAAACCTCTGTGAAAACCTTTCGGCTCGACAGCTAGGTGTAAGGGAGCTATAGCCGTTTGCTAAGGTGATTTAAGCTGTTAGGTAAGCAGGTGTACAGGACAAACGTGATCTGGATAATAGAACAAAATGTAACTGATGACTTTTCAATTGTCTGTCCATTTTATATGAAAGGAATGTGATCTAGCAACTAGACAGCTAGCTAGGGACTTGAGACCCTATTTCCTTTCACAGTCAATGAGCTTTTCTTTGTAATACTAGACAAGTTACTTTTTTTGTCTTCCACTTCTGTTCCTCGGTAGTTACTGAGGGATGATAATTTTTCCCTGCTTCACTGGAATGTTTGTGAAGATAAAATATATATGATGTTCAGTACAGGAACAGTGGTCATCTAAGGAGCTAAGATAAATCTAGAGCCCTATCTTGGGAAACAAAAGGTCATTTTGAGGAACAATATCTGTATTTTCCTCTTCCAAATCAGCTTGAAGTAAGCATGCCATTAGCACATATTAGATTAAAATGCAAATTAGCTGTCTTCAAAGTCAGTCAGGGCCCTCAGGCTGAGTAAATTGCCCAAACTCTGGGATAGAAGCCTGATCCTTTGGTTGTATGTAATGCAGATTTACCCCCCACCCCCAACCCACCCCCCAACTCTAGCATAGTGTTAGTGATAGTGCAGGAAATTAGTGTAACAAATTAGTGTCAGATCTTATGGAGGAGGAAGGCAATTTTTTTTTTCACAAAATCTGTAATTAAGTTGATTTTGTCTATTTGTGCTTTCACACCCATATACTCACAAGCCCCAAGATGCATGTCCAAGTAGTCTGGCCAACATCACCTGTTTGCAAGACGGAGAGCAAGGAGTTCTGGCGACTGAGCCCTCGCTATGACAAGCTGATTTTGGACCTGCCTTTTACACCCTTGAGGAATGGATGCTGTGAGGGGCCTTTTGCTTCTTTATTTTGTCTCGGCCCTCATAAGTCTTAGGCAAAATTCTGGAATTTCAGTTCTCTTCTTTCCCGTATGTGGTTATTCTACTGTTGCAGTTCATTTTCTTGACACTTTATCTTTAGTTCAGTTTGATTCTCTTCTTAATTTGAATGAAATAACATTGCGCTGTTGCAATTAATACATACCATTTCTTTTAACCCTTTTAATGCTGTTTCTTGTGGAGTCTGCAAATATTCTAGTCACTTTTATTCACACCAGTCTTCATATATCTATTACAAATCTTGTATGTTCTCACAAAGTTAGTCACCAGAGGGCAAACTGCTCATGCAGATTTAGTCAATACAACTATAATTTTGCTTTTGTTTTTTAATAAAACATTGTCTATGAATGACTTTCCATCTAATTAATACTACATGTAAAGTGAAAAGTATAATGACTGTCTTCTTTGGAGATATAGAAGTTAGTATTTTACGTTGAATGAGAGGGAATTTTTAAAAATTAACGTTCATACCATTGGACTAATTTGCAAACTTTTGGGGAAAAAAATTCCCCTTTAGATAAATTTTTTTCTTGTGATCACATCATAATATCACCTAATTATTAGTCAGGGAGAATAATAGTAGGTTAAAATAGTTTCCAGCAGGAATCTGGCTTTAACCTTAATTGTGAGTAGATGAATCTCCATAATGGCAGGGGTGGGGTGTGTGTGGGAATCTTATGCTGGAGATCTCTAAGCCTGTGGGACTGTAGATAAGGCCTTTCTTGAAAAGATATCCGAAATAACGGCATCTCTAGTAACTGAACGTGTAAGATTTTGTTCCTTTCCTTTGCAGAAAGCATAGACTGTTGATTGAATCTGGCACTGAAGATTTAGGAAATGACAAGACAGGTTATGGTGGCATAATAATTAATCCAATCTGTGCGTATGCGTTATAACTGTCTTTTAATTATGCTAAAAGGATCAAAGAGTACAAGAAAGCATAAGATTACTGGCCTAATCTCCACGTTTAAATCACAGGTCATTAAATATCATCTAGGTAAGCTCTGTTTGCTGAAAACGTCTCCTTTAAACAGACACCCTGTCCTGATGTGAAGACACTGGGGCTTCTGCATGCACCACGAGCGCTAGTATTTCTAATGAATAACCTCCCTCACTATTAAGTAAGAGATAAGGTACACATTTTTAATTGCAACACTATAGGGATGTTTCCACAGAATTATACTCTCATTCATTGTACTGAATAGGAAGCAATATAAGACATTCTGTCATGCCCTATATCTTGTTACCACAGCGTTTCCACATTGACCTGAAGGGAGAATAATTAGTTTCTTTATAGAATTTCTTTAGAGAACTAATTAGCCCCTTAGTGCTTCAAGAAAATAAGTAATTTACCATCTTGACATTTCTGTGAGTCGAGGTGGTGATATTCTTGTTCACTATACATAGATAAGAATCTAAAGCACAAATGTCAAACATCTACAGATATTGGATATCAGCTTTGAGAAGCCTTGGGACTATAGTCCTTTCTTAATCTCCCTCCCCCAAAGCATATAATTTTATGATGCTTTAAACATTGAAAGTACAGATCTCCCTACCTTTATGGAACTGTAAGGGTATTGAATGCTTCTGCTAGTGGGGACCCAAGAATACCCATTTGAAGATCCTGAAAATAAATATGAATAGGAGTAACTTATAAAAGTCATGTAGGAATTCTGTGGCAGAGACAGTGAGTAGAATTTAGTTCTCTCTGATTTCTCTTCAGAATTTTCCTTGGGGTTAAGGTGAAGTTAAGAGTCTAGCAGAAAGGAGCTTTGCTTTTAATAAAATTCTGATTGCATGTTTTGAACTTCTTTCATTCTGTTCAGGAAGCAAGTTAAGGGTCCTCTAAAAGAGAAGTTCTGTGATTGTTTGCAGGCATTATAAAAATAATTTAAAATTAAATAAAGAGGTCGGATCACAAGTGTACAAAAATGATTAGTTCAGACACTTCCCGATTTCAGACTGCTTGACTTTTCAAGCTTAGTGTAGGATTATGCCACCCTTCATCTTTCTGGTATAAATAAATTCAGTTCTGTGGAACTGTGACTGTTAGTGGGCCAAAGCACTTGGAAACCACGAGTCAGGAGTGTTGATTCTGAGCTGTTGGGCTGCAATCAGGCCACAAGTTTGACCCAAATGTTCTGTCTCACTTGTGATCAGAAGTGCTGAAGCTGAACGAGCAGTCTAGTGGTAGTCTTCTATAGAGACCGCCTTCTGAGATTGCTCTTTTCTTGTTGCAGCAAGAAAAGAGCAGAGTAGCTCCAGTAATGATCTTCTGCGCATAATGCAAGATTTTTCTCTCCTTTGCATTAAGACTTGTCATGGGACAAATTTAGAGGGAGGCTCTGGTTTGTATCTTTTCAACTACTAATGTTACCCACAGCATAGCTGTTTCTTACTTGAGTAAGTCAACACACAAATTTCATGTTGAACAAGGTTAATGAACTTAGTGTATAAGGGGGAAACCTTGGAGCTTTCTAAACTTTGTTTTGAATTTATGTACGTTTATATATATTAGCAGTTCAGCAAAATTGGTAGCATTTTTATTTGATCTCAGTTCTTAATAATAGGAGCTTTTATATTTTGGGATTGGGGCATTTCTGCCCAGCTCTGTGCGAAAGGTCCCATATAAATGGAGAGCAAGTTGTGAACAGACAATAGATGTCTTGGGGGGTTGTAAGCATTAGAAATGACCAAAAGTAAACTTGTGCATCTCAAATACTTAAGGATTGCTCAAAGTGGACTTTGGTATTCACTTGCTTCCAGTTAAATTCTCTTTAGCTGAGGTGAAAGTTGTTTGCAGTGAGCTACATCAGCAATAAAAGACACATTTCTTTGTTGGTAATTGTATAAGTTACAGGCTTTGCTCTCTTAACCAAAGACCTTTTTTTGCCTTCTGTCTGTTTTCTTGCTTCAGAGTAGGAAAAAAAACCTCAACACTTTAGGTGGTGTCTGTGGAGGTAAATACCAGAGTCTGGCTCATTTCTAAGGTGAAAATGAAATATATTGTGCTATCTACCATTGTGCTTTAGCGATGTTTAGTCTAGTGTTACTGCTGTTAAATAGACAAGCTTTCGTTCACCTCTGTTGATGTGTCCTGCCCTGCAATGTGTGAAGAGATAGAAAGCTGATCCCAGTGTAGGTCAATGCACTTTTTCACTATGACATTTTCTGTGCCTCAGCAAAGTCTGTGCATCACTTCAAGTCCCCAGCAGAACTGCCGTCTGCTGAAGAGCTTTGAGCAGCAATTTAAAAGCTAGATTTTGACAATGCTGGCTCCTTTTTTTTTTTTTCTCTTTTTTCTTCTTAATGAGACTCACTAGTATCTAGAGAAAACTGTGATAGATATAAATAATCCTAGAAATGCAGAAGCCTATAATGGGTGTTGACATCTACCCAGTTGACAAAGGTATGTTAATGCTTAGAAATACCTCAAATATTAGTCTTTATTCTGTACCATTTCTGTTCTTGTCTGTAATTATTATTTTAAGAGTTAAAATTATTGTATAACTGGAAACTTTTAACTGTAAGGGTTTAATTTAAGGTAGACATAGCAGTCACTTGTTTTGATTATCAGCACATGAAAATCATAGCTGATGCGTGACTGTTGCTAGTCAGAAGTAACTGGATGGGTTCCAATATGAATAACTCTTCTTTTTTTCAATTGGGATCTTGAATCTATGAACAACTGAACTGAAAAAAAGAGTGTCTCTGAATCCAAAATCAAGATGGCTGGCAATATTCTCCAAATCAATATATCTGGTAGCTGTGGATAGCAGTAGGTCTCCAGTGCATTTCAGTCCATCTTTCCCTCCCCACCCCGCCTCGCTTCCTTTCTTTCTTTGAAAGGGTCTTGTTGTGCCTCAGTTGGGGGAAAATATATAGGAATATTAATCAAACAGGTTTAGAAATGCAGAGTGCTGGAAGCTTTTGTAACAGAACTTGTTTTTCTTGGTGGTAACCAAAAGAGCTTTTTTGATGTAAAGGTCAGATTTCATGTATTTGTTCCCACTTGAACTCTTTTTGACAGAATGAAAGCTATTTTGCTCTTGATTTAGAAGATATCTACTGTGAGTTAGTACTGCATAAACATCTGATGTCGTGAGCAGCTCTGTGTTTTGCTGACCATGCCCTAGTAAATGGTGAAAGGAATTTTAAGATATTTATTGGGGCCTTTTCTGCAGGTACTGTAGCAAAGTACAGAATGTCCGTTTACAGGAGAAGTAATTGTTTTGTTTTTAACTTGAAACAGTTTTCTCTTCCACACAGAAAGCTGCAATAAGTAGCTCCCTGTAGAGAGAGAATGAAGAGTTGTGACTCTTCCCATATACACACCTGAGCCTGAGAAATTAAATCGTGCCTTAACCTACAGGGAAGGAAAACTTACAGCTCACTCACTTTTGACTTCTGAAGATGTTGTCAGTGGTACTTGAGAGTGTATCTCCTTTTAGGAGACTTCAGAAAATAATCAAAGTACTAAACCTTGTATACTATTATGGCAGCTTGTTCTATAGTTAGACTTACCAAGGTATTCAAATGAGAGTCCAGCTGCTTTATTAAAAAAAAAGTTAAGCAGATAATCTTATTGATGTGATGACACATAATTTATATAAATTCAAGCTGAAGATGATTTCTGTGAAGAACAAAAACAGTTGGTAACTCTTCCTGCACTTCAGTAAAATTCATCAGAATCCATTTCATGGATTTCATAAGGGTTTAGTTAAGAAGAAAATTTTGAAACCATTCTAGAGGTTTCAAAATTTGAAGCAGAATTTTAAAATATTTACCCATATAAATGTGTGTGAGGGTGGCATTTCAAGGCTTGTATTATCAAGCAGAAGTCTTGCATCTTCTTTAGACTATGCTTGAGTAATGCCAGATTAAATGCTCTTGTCTACATAGGTTTTTAAATACTCTTCTTCAGTGTGTAGAAAAATACTGAAGTTCTTTACCAGTTTCTTTTCCCTATGGTGTTGTTCCATGACAGTCAGGAATAAAGTAAAGATCTCTTAATCTGGACCATAGTTTTTGTGTATCTATATTTAGTGGGGAAATAAGCTAAAATATTGGTCTGTGTTTATATAAACATATACACATGTACATACACATTCTGTATTTTTATAAGTATATACATTCTTTCTAGATATGTGCTCTATATTTTATTTAAATACTCTGAAGTGACTTTTTACTCCGAATCGTATGTTATATATTTCCCATTATGAAGTTACTTCACTTTTTAGAATTTTATGTTAACTTGTCACATTCCTAATCAAAATAATCCTTCAGAAATTGAAAGACCTCAGTGATGTGCCAAACCTCATGTATGTTCTTTTGAATCAACTAGCTTTTACCTGCCAGATGCTACAAAGGAGCAGATGAGGCATGAAGTTATAGAAGTCACTGGCTAGGTACTCATACGGAAATACTAAACTACCTCTTGTTATAGTAACCTCTTCTGGAAGTGCAGAGAAAATATTTTATTAATTGTGGGATCTTTCAATTATTTTAATGATTAACATGAAATTGTGAAACAGTAAGAATGAAAATTATCTTCCTGGCCTCTGCTTTAATCTGTAAACAAGGGTGTTGGGAAGGAATATCATGCAAGGTGTGACAGTCTGAAGCAGTCATTTTTACTAACAGAAGTAGTACCTCTAAATAAATACAAAGCATGTCTTGAACTTTAAAAAAAAAAACAACCTACCACCAAAGCATTTGGGGTATCTTCTTATTTAACCAAGTAATCAATTTTAAATTCCTGTGTTTGTGAACTTTCTATTAAATTCCATTTTGCGTTCAGATGTATTACTAAACTGTGAATAGAAAAATAAGCTAGCAAACAAGAAATGTCCAACAAAACAGGACAAATACTAAGCTTTATTATTTTGTAAATGCATGTAGATATCCTTTAGGTTTTTTTCATTAACAAAAAGAAGTGCTAAATATCATGTAAAACCATCTTTTATTGCCAGTTGGTATGTTTAAATGTGAACAGTGACTGAGAATCAGTCTTTAAACTCTGATCACCGATTTATAAAACACTTTGGTTTAAATCACTTTTGTGAAACAGGATTAGAATAACATTTACTAGGTTTAAAATCTGACAATTCTTTCTAGAGCTGCCAGGTTAGAACCAATCTCTTCCATTTCCTTTCCTAGTGAAATTCTAAGGAATTCAGGACCTGAAAATTGAAGAAAAGTATAAACTAGTGTGAGATTTTATTATTGAGAAGGTGAAGAAGTCCTGTGTTTTGTTCTGCATTCTCCACCAAGTCTGAGGCTGAGTAGCTGTAGAAGCTGTGTAAGCATCTAACTGCAAGGATTGTGACGTTTGTTGATTTCTACCCAACCTGCCTTTTTGCTTAGCCGAAAGGAATTCAGTGTGCTTCGTCGCTGAGACTTTCAGTGGAAGCCCTTTAGCACGCAGCTTAGCGTATGTCTGGGTCACCTTCTGCCCTCTTTGGTTCCCTGTTCTCTGAAAGGGTAAGGGTTGGGTCGGGGGAGAAGTTACAGTGACGTGGCATTTACTGTGTCCAAGACCTTGACCTTTTTTTTTTTTTTTTCCCTGCGTATTAGAAAACTCTTCTTCCCTTTTATATTGTGCCTTATATTGCGTACAGCAAAAGGCTGTACTCCAGTAAGGACGTGGGCACCTTTACAAAACACTAACTAACTGGGTTAATGAAGGGAAAGTTTCCCGAATTTTTACTGTACTGCAGCTTCCAGTTGGAGGGTGGTTGAGTGAAACTAGTAGCAAATTACTGTCATGGCTTTTTTGGCCTGTGCTGTTCTGGCTCTCTAGTCACAACTTGCTTTGTTAAAACCTTTCTATGCTACTATTTAGTATCATTTATTAAATGGAGGCTTAATATGGAGTTGAATTTTGTGGTTAAACTCATTTTCTGCCTTTTGCTTAAGGGAAAGCAAGTAGAAGGCTTCCTGCCTCTTTTCCCAGTTTTACTACTGATTAGGGAAACTGAGACTGTCAAAGTTGGCTTTTTTTCTGCTATGTAAGTTTGTGCAGCAAGGTATTAACAATCTTTCAGTTGTGCCCTGGTCTATTAGCAGGAATATACAGTGGTACAAGAATGAATTTCTTGAAAATTTTATGCCTTCATGACCTGCTGTAGAACGTTATCCTGCTGCAGTGTTGTTAAGTCATTTTTCATCTCCTCTTAAATTAACATTGATGTTCTATTACTGGATTTGTTCTTGTCTTCAGATTGGAACATAAAGGAAAAAAATCTTATTGCTGGAATATCAAAATTAATTGTTTGATAAGCGGTGCCTTGCTTGAAGTAGAATTCTAGAAGGATTATAATGTAAGATCAATCTCTGCTTTAGATTTGCTTTCATGTATGAAAAAGTGCTTTCGGAGCATTCAGGGCATCAGGAGAATGCAGGAGGTAAGGATGAGTTGAAATCACAGTAAGAAAGGGCAAACTGCAGAAGAAGAGATACCGGTGTCCATCTATGGTGGTATTGCAAAGGATAGTAACTCTTCAGAGAGTTCTGCCTTTAGTGAGCATTATAATGCCTTTTCAATAACTGCCTTGTGACACTGTTCGTTATTTGGTGATGTGAATTTCATGTGATATACGGAGAGGTGGGAAAGCTGTTTGAAATTAAATGTTAGTCCTGGTGGTTGTGGGGTTTTTTGTTTGCTTTGAAAAGAGCCTTTCTGCAAAACTGGGTGCGGGTTTTGAGCAGGCAGGTTTGGAACTGGCATTTTACAAATGCTTTGACTATAGATTTTCACTCTGATTCAACTTGGGTCAACCCTAACTAGAAGTTATTGATAAGGAATTTCTGTTTGCCTGTGAAAGACAAATTGGCTTTATAATCCAGTTTCTATTTAATACTTTTATCAAAATTTCAGAATACTCCAGATGAAGCATTTGCATTTAACTTTAGGAAAGAGATAGATCCATAGAGATAGTGCTCAGCATAACCAGTAAGAGGTTGGGGAATTGGAAAGAAATTCTTTGTTTTGCTTTTAAGATAATTTCACCACCCTACTTGGAGACTTAACAGTCCTTCAGCCAAAGCTTAGGCATAAATGTAGGTGACCTGGTATTTGACAAGTGGTGGAGCACAGACTTCTGCCAAGAGGGATGACGTGTGCAAGGAAAACACTCAACGCTTCCACAAAAAAAAAAAAGGTGAATGGCAAATAATTCACTAATTAACAGCCCTAGACAGAAGCATTCAGTTTTCTGAGAGTTTTTAAATTGGTCGTTTCAGAACCTGTTATATTCGTTAGGCAAGTGAGGCTTTTACTGTTTTGTATTTGTTTTGTTTTGCTCCTGGTGGGATGACCAGCAACATGTGATAGCTGAGGAAGAAGAAAATTGTCTTCAGCAGTTTGTTCTGTGGGACAACTGTGCCTTTCCAGCTTTCTAGTGTCTTGTCTTCTACTTGCTTTCTTGTAGAGTGGCAGTGGAATCACATAAGGCGTATATTTTTAACGCACTCAGTTAAAGTTAATGTCTTCAAATTATGTTCATCTGGCTCAGATATAAAAATAAAACCAATGTAAAGTAAATTTCAATAGTTTTGTGCCTAAAACATTTTAAACTGCTGCGAACTGCTGGTTAAACTGGAGTCATTCACTGGCCGGAGAGGTAGGTTGAGGTATGAAAGTTAGACTTAGCTTCTTTCTTCTGACCCATGTTGCTGAAATTTAGATCACGAAAGGGATAGTTGGAAACTTTTCTGCCAAAAGTCTCAATTGTGTGTCTCATCTGGTGGGACTGACTCTTGCTGTAATGGCATTTACGAAGAAGGCGGCTTTGGTTTGTTGGAAGCCATAAACTAGTGAAGTAAAACCGGTTTGATCACCTAGTCCATCTGCAGATGATACAGGATTTCTGATCTACTTTTGACATGTGATGTGGGTTACAGAAATTGCTTTGAGGATAAAACGCAAATAAGTTAATGGAATTGCTTCATCTTTACAAAGAACAAAGGAAAAATGCTAATTTCCCTGATGTCTACCAAATGAGATACCAAGAGGAATTGGAATACATATACTTAAAATCTGAATATTGCTCTGCAAGAAAATAGCATTTTTCTTTCTATTTTCATGTCAAACACCATATTTTTGCGCTTGAGCTAGATTTGGTCCTAGAGACTTTTAGAGAGTTTGTAAAATAAAAACATTAGGTTTGTACGTATGTTTGCTTACCAAAAAAAGTGCAAGACACGAGTGTGAGCTTTCTAGTGTTAAAGTAAGTGAGGGTAACACTGGGGGGGGTTTTGGTTGTTTTTTTGTTTTGGTTTGGTTTTTTATTCTTCCTTCTGAGAAGCAAGACCTTCACAGGATGTCAAGTATAGCTTGGCTCCCAATAGACATAAAGAATCTGAGGTGTACCTTCCTTTGAAGTTGCCTTTATTCAAGTATTCTTATAGCGCTGTCAGTCTTACTCAGCTTTTTCTAACTTGGCCTCATAGGCTACAGCTCCTGCCTTAGGCAGCATGTACTCCTGATTGGTCCCAACTCAGAATGGTTTTTTTTTTTTTTTTTTTTTTTAAGATTTGTATGAAAGTTCAAATTACTCAATTTGATCTACAGAAATGCACAGAAGGAAATGGGGGATCTGTTCGGACAGAAAAAAATGTCATTAAATGAGGGACTGAGTTTGGGAGCTCGGTGTTCCAGTTGGCAATGGTTTGTGCTGCCACCCACTAGGTCTACACGTGTCTGCTGGAAACAGCTCCCTTATACTAGACAGTTCTTTGTTGTGTCCCTGTCCCCCCACTTTTTTTTGTTTTCTGGTTTGATTCAGAAGATGAGTGATAGATACGCATCCGTCAGTGTGGTAATACCTTACAGAATGCAGTACAAGAAGGTTAAAGGAAAGCATCTGTATCTCTGATAGCTCTCTGGGAAACAGTTTTAATCCCTAGGGTGTGATACATTGCCTGTCTTGTATGATAAGTGTTCCTTACAAATCAGGCATTCTCTGGCAACCTCTTTAAATTCTTGAAATCAAAGCCACAGTGTTCAAGAATTGTGAAACCAATATTATGAAGCTTCTCTAAGAAGCAGATGTGCATTAAAATGTTAAGCGGCATGCTCCTAGTGTTTTTCACTGAGAGAAAATAAGTGAAACATTAACAGTTTTTATTCTTTGTTAATGTGATAAGTCATTTGTGATAATGCTTCTCCCTTCCCCCTGTCATCTTCTTCCGTGTAGGTATAAATGGTAAATGTGAGCTATGTTTTTGAAGGAGTTTTCTGCATCTGTGCCGTCTGGTGTTTCAATTGATTGGGCCTTTTCTTTTAACTCTTATAATGAGGTTTCAAAGCTATTTTAGTTTCTGATCAAGGCTTTCAGATATGTTCACGCTTGAAATGTACTGGGCTATGAGTAAAGTAAATATTTTTTTTCTATATGTCTGCTTATTACTTTTCCAAAGGAACGGAAAATTAATCTTAACTCTAACCTGGCAATACTGTATGTGTGTGATATTGGACTCTTCCATGATCAAAAATTTAGGGTAAGGTTAAGTTACTAGGTACTGGCAGACAATTTATGAAAGGTGGAGTAGCTAACTGGAAAAGAATCCATAGAGAAACTGTGCACACTTTTGAAAATTTTTAATAACTAATTTTTCTTTTTGTTCAGTAGCTTGTATCTGGCTCCCTGGTACAGTTGGGGGTATCACAGCTGTAGCTTCTCTTCTGCCAGTAGCCAGTGAAGTGGATAGGCAGAGCTCCATCCGTAGGGCAGAAGAGATGAGAAAAGTGTGCAAAATAAAGAGAAAAGTTTGAGAGTTCATTCTGAACCTTAGGATTCAGTCTAAACATTGTAACAAAGAATCTGAGTTGCTGTTTGTTTACAGTATGCCAGTATGTCATGTCACTCCTGTCAAATTTCTTGAAAGCACTAAACAATAGAGTTGCACTCACTTATGTAGAGTTGGCAGCTGGGTTGGAAAATCACACTACTCTTTTGGAACCCATCAAGGCTATTCAGTAATTAATAAATTTAAAAATAATTGAGTCTGCATGAGTTGGTGGTACCATGTGATACCACTGGTGATGAAAAGTTATTAGCAAGCTTGAAAAAATTCTTTACTCTCTAGTGCTCTAGTTACCATAATAAATCTTCTAGATGATCTTCAGTAAAAACAACGATAAAAACAACGATAAAAACCGGATGCTAATTTCAATTTCGTTTTACAATAACAATAGTGTTTATAGAGTTTTGTTGTGTGGATTTTCTACTGTTTAGGCAATTGGCTTTGTAATTTCCATGTGCTTCAGTCAAAAAAAACCAGAGCTGTGTACTGTACAAATAAAAGTGATGATTTGCAGTCTGAGCTCAAGTGTGACAGCTAGGAGATGGCAATGTGTTAGGGAGGCAGAGGCCACTGGTAAGAGGAACCTGCAGACAGGGTTCTTGCAGTGGGAAAAGTCCTGTACTTTTTGAAATTCTTTGTTCCACGTCAGTGGCAAAAACTTCCACGCATATTAAAATTCTGCATGTTGGATTTCGAGTTGAATTTGTAAATTTTTTTATATTTTATCTTTTTTAAAATTAGTATATTTAAATAACTAATGAATCAAAGCTACATTTGCATTTTTAGTGGAAAACATTCTTATAAGAATTTTTTGCCTAGCTCTTGTCTGCTGTGGAACATAAATAACTGAATTATGTTTACTTTTGGGGTTCAGAGGCACAGAGTAGATTTCCTTACCATGGAAAGGGAGAGAGGCGACAGGTGCTTCAGCAGAGCTCAGTCTGTGGAGTCACCTGGCTTACAGACTGTTCTTTTCATTGACATAGTTCAATGACCATTGATCTCTCAGATTGTGATCCTGAACAAGTAGCACGGAGAAAGGAAATACGTAACTGAATAGACTGTATGGAAAAATGAGAAGATTTCTTTTTGAAAGGATGAGTTCTGTTTCCTCCTCTCAAGATGGAGCTTATGTGGGCTTTTAAGGGGAGTTTCCTGCATGGTGCAGGAGAGCAAGATGACTTTTGATCACAAATGTATCCTTGGTTTGGAATACCATCTTACAAAGAACTGCCCCTTTATAAATGGAGGTAGCACTTTCTCTCTTCCTTTTTAACTTCTGCTGTCATACAGAGGAACAATTTATGAAAAACGTGAGTGCAGGTTAAAGCAGAACTCATTGAAGACTCTGTAGTGGATGCAGGATTTTTACTCATGAGGTAAAACCTGGAATGTTGTGAGCAAGAGTCGTCAGCTAATGCTCCTGAAGTATGCAGGCATGTGCACATCAGGTTTTTTCTTTTTCTTGATCAGATGGCCCCATATATAGCATATTTTGGATTCATTAAAGTAAGCTGCTTTAAAAAGAAATGTTCCTTTACTTGCTTTCAGAACAGTAGGTCCTTTAGTAAGTGTTCAAATTTTCTTGCATTCACCAAAGCAAGGAATTGTCAGAGAAATGGAAGTGCAGGACTCGGTATAGGTGGCACTGGGGAAGGGTGCTCTGCGTGAGGCTGTTAAAGGCATGCTTGTCCTGTGAAACCACGTAGGTTGTAATAGCTTCTGAAAACACTGAAGGTGGCAAACCAATGAAACCGTTGCTCTTTTTTTCTTCTTAGGGCATAATGTATTGTTTTTTAACTTTGAGAGCAGCTTCTTTCCAAAGACTGTTCATTTGGCATGATTTCATATAATAGATTTCTGGTTTTCAAGTGATATTAGACTGTTGTGGCTGACTTAGGATTCATAAGGAAGAGTGTGTGTGTGTGTGTGTGTGTACACACATTTATTTATATTTGTTTCCCTGACAATTATAGAGAGATGTTTCTCAGACCCTTTTTTCCCCCCTCTGTTTTGGCTATGTTTCCATAGAAATAAGTGACAATTATCCCCATTTCAGTAGAAAGAGGAAATATTCCTCATTTCAAGTTTCATTCCTTGACTGAAGATATGCTCCTTTCTAGGAATAAGTACTGAAACGTTTTCTTCGTTACCTATCATTGTGTTTTGCAGTAATGAGAATGTTTTATCAGTAAAATACCTTTTCATCTGCTTTCTAACTTATTTCTAGCAACATATATGAAACACTTGGCAGAATAACAGAATGTGTTTATAGTTCAACTCTGGGCTCATCAAATATCTTTGTAAATCATGCAGCTGTTTAAAAAGGGAGGGGAAAAATTATTGAGCATGGCCTGAAATGTGTCCTCTACTACTTCAACAGTTCTAAGTAGAAAATATCTCTCTTGCTGCTAGCGAAATAAGAATTGATCAGCTACATTGGATGTGACAGTGAATGAATGGGAGAGTGAGAGGTGAAAACAGAAAAGGGAAGGTGACAGCATCATAATACGGGAGACGTTTGTAAAAGAATATTAGGTCTATTGATGCACTGTCCTGTGTCAGGGCCATAGCGGAAGCTATTGACTCTTGCACAGATTCCATTAACCAGATTTTTCTCAATTTAGGAAGCTTCTCAGTAGAAATTTCATTTGTTAACCTGACACAGACCTTTCCCTTTGCCTCTGTTGAATTGGTGTAAGGAAATTAATTTGTATCAGATGCTTTATTCAGAGTTGTAGTTCAAGTTCTTAGAAATAAATCGCTATTTCAGTTGTCTTAGGCAAATCAAACTAAAAATTTCTGCAGCGAGTTCTGTTTGGTGTTGTCACTAGCATGTGTTTGTTCTGCTGTGTGTGAATGTATGTCCTAGCTGCTAACAGATTTTCGCTTCTGGAAGGTATGATTCAGATGTGGAATGTAGAAAATGTACCTTACGGAATTGTTTAGTGAAACAGTAAAGAGAAGAAAAAAAGAATTCCTGTTTGCATAAGAACCTCAACATACAATATTAAGTTGGACTTTCATTCTCCATTATGAAAATCTCCTACCTGCATACATATAGAGGCATAGTTCAAAGCAGTTTTCCCGATGATGATGATATAATTAAAACTGTGCATTTTACTTTTTGGGTTTGAGCAGCAGATTAAAAGATAAACTTACACTACTTTTATAGCATTTAAATCTATTTCATAGTACTTAAATATTCTCACATACACAGTATCCATTTTATGCATCCTCCTTTTACTCTGCTATGAATTTCTCATTTAAACCATGTATCATTTTTTCTTCAGTTCATATATGCACTTGTCTTTGCTATACTGATTGCACAGTACAAAAATTTTAACAGATAAAAATTGCTAAAAGAAGCTAAGAATTACTAAAACTGTATGATTATAAAGTGTTGTTCCAAAAGTGAAATTTTCATTAGCTGAAAGATGAGAATAGTGGCGGAGAAGATGGCATCAGTCATTGTCACCACAGATGCAGTAAATCCCAAAGCAAGATGGTAGCTCCGAAGAGGAATAGTGGAGTTGAGTCTTGCTCTTAACTGTGCTAAACAAAATGAATGTGTGGTTAATATTAAGTATATCTGTAAAATATTTTCTGTGTGAAGAGAAAACAAATGTGTTTGCCTATTTTGAAGACCAGTGATTTTTATACATACATCTGCTTTAATTTATCAGTTGCCTAGTATTGCATGTAGAATATGGGATAGAACACATTTTGATGTGAAGTGTAAACATGCAAATCATTTGCTTTGGTGAAAGCCTTCAAATCTTACTTATACTCCATATAATTTTAGTGCTTGTCAATATTACAAGACAAAAATGAGAGTTAGTTTCCAGTGTAATGGATGTGAAACAAAAAAATACATAAAATTCTGTTTTAACAGGAGAGTGTATGTAAACAAAAAGGGAACAAGTTAAAATTCATGAGAGAAATTAAACAATATTACATGATTCCTTTGAGAAAAATCCAGAGACATTCTTTAAAATGAGCTCTGTCAATACTAAAGTATTTGGATTTTTTTTTCAGTACTGTCATCTTTTATTATGGAATATTGTAAGAATTACAAATACTCTTGCCTGAAGTGTTTAAAGTGTGTCTATCTGTATTTAAATATCTACAGAATAATGCTTCCAAGCTGTTGGCAGCCCTTCATGTTAATGTTCTACCCAGCAAGAGCACAGGTGCACTCTTAATTCTCTGCGGCATTGCATGAGCTTCTAGAGGATATTGTGTTCCAGCATAGCTACTTGTCTGCCTCAAACATAGTGTTTTCATAGTGTCCTAGACTGCTAATTATGTTGGCTCAAATGTGGCATTTGCTAATGAATTTACCTCCTTGGTATAGGTTTTTGTTTCATATATAGTTCTCCTTATTGTAATGCCTGAAATTAAGTGATGTGATTAACATCTGTTATGGGTGGTTTGTTCTTTCTTTCCCCAAGGTAAATCCTGTCGGGCTGTTATTAAATATGTTATTTTATTCTCTGCTCTATATTTATGTTAGTGAAAGCCAGATCACCAAAGTATACTTTGCCTTTAGAGAAGATACTGATAATATTTGCAGTGGTTTTAGTTTCTGTAGGAATTCATTACGCAGACTTGAATTGACTGTGGGGAAGAGTCTGTGCTATGCAGGTGAGCTTCACCCTTGCTTTAGGCAATTTGTGGTGTGTCGGTTCACTGCATGGTTCTCCTCAGATGCCTTCTAGTATCATGTTGGCAGATAACTGGGTTTCACAAAGATAAGATCTGAGATCTCACCTGAATTTCCTCTCTGAGAAGCCAGCATAGAGGCATGGACAGGTTTCATGTGCTACTCACGGTATGATGACGACTGCTGTATTCAGCACTAGTTGTAGTTCCCTGAGGGTCTGGGCTATCAGCATTGCTGTAGAGCATCCAGGGTATAACAAAGCTGAATGTAGTTGAGGCTAGATCATCACTGTCAGATGGGACGTGGCTTCCCCTAATGCAGCCATTTCTTAGAGATCATATTTACCTCTAGGTGTTGGTATATAGATCATTGTCTCCTGTAAGTTGACAATAAGACATCGTCCATGATTTTCATGGGTGCTGTTGATGTGATGTTCCACATGCTGTCCAAATCTTTTGTTTGTTTCTATTCTCAAACAGTAGCATTAGAAATACAGTCTTAGTACTGGCAGACAGCTCTTTCAGCAATTAATGAGAATTGCTTTACACAGAGAGGGATTCTTCATCGTTGGTCAGACTGCTGCACATTTCACAGAATCACAGAAAGGTTGAAGTTGGAAGGGACATCTGGATGTCATCTGATCAAGCCCCTCCAGCTCAAGTAGGGCCACCTAGAGCTGGTTGCCCAGGACCACGTCCAGACAGCTTTTGAATATCTCCAAGGATGGAGACCTTGTAGCCTGTGCCAGTGCTCAGTCACTGTTGCAGTGAAAAAGTCTTTCCTGATATTTGGTTGGAGCCTCCTGTGTTTCAGTTTGTGCCCATTGCCCATATTTGAAGGAATATGATTGTCAGAGAAGGAGCAGGGTGAGCAAGTGGTCTAAATAAGTATCCTTGTTATTCCAAAATAAGTATTTGTGAAGAAGGAGGAAAAATATAGTTAGATTCTTAATCATTCAGGTTGCTTCAAGGAATATTTGTTGTTTCCTTGGGCTGTTGTGTGTTGAAGCTATTACGTGGAAAGAACAGTGTTTTCAAAGTTCTGTTTGCTTTGACGCGGCCAGATATCTAAATGCATAATGGTATACCAACCAAATATATCCCTGAATCTTCTTCCGATGCTGCATAGCAGTATTCCTTTCCACCTAACTTTTTGTGTCTTAGAGCTCAGTCAAGCAAAAGTGTAGTTCCTGATTGATGAAGAGTTTGTTGTTTCTTGAGAGTTCAGGTGTTAAAGGCCACATGGTAGGAAGCACAGGAGATTTTGTCTTCCTACCTCCCAAAATGCAGTCATTTGAAGCAGGACTAATTTTACTTGAGGTTTTAATAAACAACGAACAGCTTTTCATCCTCTGTACTATTTACAGGGATCTGAATACATTAAATCAAATAATTAGGCTAGCTGTAATGATGGATTTCAGAAGTCATCTTAATTTACATACAATTATTGTGATATACATAGTTAATAAGTTGTAGCTTGCCATAAGGCAAGCAATTACTTTGGGTAAAATCAGTATTTGATCAAGTTCTCCATATTTTAATTTTTCCAGGCAGAGGATTAAAAACAGTGGCCCAGTGTTGTGTATTGTCATTTCCAGGAGCTATTGAAGCATGTTTATAAGAACAGGCAAAAGTTGTCATGTAAATTGCATACAACAGGCACAGATAGCAACAGTGTAAAACAGTACTTCAGCCTTTTTCTCTCCTTGTGCCGACCAGGATTTTAAATTCCTGGGTTCACACAACTGTTTTATAGTACCTTAATCTATCACTGTGCTTTTTCCTAGTACCCATTAAATCCATGGTATTTGTCATAAAGAAAAAATAAGGTGGATGACTGACACTCTCCAGCTCACCTACTAAAGATGTAACTGTAAAATTTGATACTAGAAGAACAGCTAATATCATTTTAGCTTTGTATGTGAATGGCTTTGAGCAGGAATGTATCATGCCCTAGAGAAAGGTCAAGTTAATCCTCTGCATTGTGGGTACTAAGTAATTTATATAGTGTTTCCAGTAGAAAAGCAGTTTAATGGACCTGCAGGTAATGTTTAATAACTGAGAATGTAAGTTAAATTGACCATCTGTTACATGTCTCTGCACTTGCTGCAGTGGCATGTGAGATGGTGGAGAAATTTCACACTCATTTTGTTTCTGATTGTTCTAAATCTGTTTCATGCAAAGCATGAAAAGGCTCTTGCAATTAAGAGAATGCCCTCTCTAAATTAAATGTAAACCCAGAGATTTAATCAAACTAATTTCGAAAGTACATTCACTCCTGTTCAGTGATACGCCTTGAAGGGACAGTATGTAACTTCATAACTGAGTTGAAACGGGACTTCATTGCAAATGGTGCCTCTGGGGTGCCTACTGAGTTGCCTCTCTCTCATTTCTTGACCGATTTGCATCGGTTAGCAGTTTACAGTTTGTCCTGGATTGTTTTACTTTGGATAGTTGCATAATAGCTTGCATAGTTTTTCAAAATCCTGTTAATTTGCCTTTAAATGTGATTTTTGGTCCTGTGTTTGAGGTCACAGAGCTTGCTAGAGATTCTCAGGAAGAAATCACCAGTAAATGGAATTCAGAAGAATTTTGTCCATATACAAAATATGGTGATGAAGGTGTTAATTTCAGAGACTCTAAATAGTTAGGAAGTAGTACTGTCCCGTGGTAACTCTTGTATTCCTCGACGGACAGTGGAAAGGTTGCACCATATGCTAACGCAATAAATAGTGCTTCCTCATTGTGAGAAGCTGTAGCATCTCGATGTCAGCTAATTTGAAAAATGTCCAGAATGAAGTCATGCACCACAAATGAGAGCCCTCTTGAGAAGGTGATTGCTAAGTGTAATACAAGAACACTTTTTAAAAAATCAGAGTTACTTCAGGGATCAACATGTTAGTTGAAAAGTGCCCTCAAGCTGACATGTATTGGAGGGGAAATCAATGTTTTAGCTACAAAGTCTCTTTGGAAGTGTTATAATCAAAATAGTGTTCATTTCTTCAGTGTACATAGAATTAAATGGAAACCTGTCCACATATATATGCTGTGAGCATAGTTTACCTTATCCAGTGTTGAACCTGAGCTATTAATGGTTCAAAGGCATGCAAGTGAACTATATAAGGGATTGGTATGTGCAGAAGCTAGCCTTGGCATACATGTGAATTGTATTTTCAGTAATGTTTCTTTTTTAAAAACTATCTACACGGTTTTAAGTGCTTTATAACTGAGAAAATAATGTTTTACTAGGAACTAAGCATGCATTTTCTGTTTTTCTATACCAAGGAATTAGGAGGGGGGAAAAACAACAAAAAAACCAAAGCCCACGTTCTTGGTTGAAGTATTAAATAATTCTTATGAACTGTTTTAACCTAATGTTAAGTTGGTCAGATAATGAGTGAACTGGCTGTATGATATAGAAAACTGCTCCCAAATCAATTAAATGTCATCAGTATTTGGTTCAGAAACTGAAATTGCAAGAAGGAAGTATTTTTAAAGCATGCTCCTGGTTTTGGGTGAGCAAAATAAAGATACCCATCATTTAAGGATGTCAGTTACTACATGTGTTTATAGAAACATAATTTTCTTGCCATCGTCCCTTCCCTGACCCCCACCACAACAGCCTATCCACATGATGAGAGGCAGAAGTCCTGATCTTTTGCTACCTTGATATGTAGCTTTAAAAACGTTAAATTCTGGCTACTATGCATTACCTACTGGAAGGTACTTCAAGTGGTGCAGGGTAGCTGTGCTACTAAATAACCACTGATCGTGGGTGGTGTGAAGTGTTAGCCTTGTCTGTTTCTAATGGAAAGCTGACATGGCGTTTGGCCATTTTCCAGAGAAGCTGATGATTGTATTAGGCATAATAAAATTGCCTTCTTCCTGAAGGAGGAATAGGAAGTGTTCCTGCTGGTTCAAAGTATATGCCAAGTTCCGTGAGTGGGGAAGTCCTTACTGTGTTTCTTAAGCTGGACCCTGATGGTGTATTTGTTCAGTTACCTATTTTGTCTTCTGACTGAGCAGAATTACAGTGCAAAAGCATCTTGAGTTTATTGGACTTTAAATATTTTAAGAACAGAAATACTTATCAAGAATCATAGAATCATTAAGGTTGGAAAAGACCTCTAAGAAGCTCAGATAACATCTGTCAGTCCTTTATTTTGAATTCTCTTTTTGTGGAAAGTGAGAGGAACAAATTCTCAGGTATGTCTGCATTTTTTTTGCCCTTATAGAAGACATTTAAGTGCTCCAAGGGCTGCCTTTTTAGGGGTTTCTATAAGAATGAGGCATTGCTTATACTGCTTGATTTACTAGAGCAAAGATTATCAACCCCGTAAGGTAAATTGCTATTGATTGTTTCACACTTGTTATCAAAGGTTTCCTTTACTGTACATTAACGTCATACTAACAGAAATGAGTGGGAAAGTAGCTGCATCTGTGCCCCCCAAAACAATGAACAACTGTCATTGCTATGACAATTCTTACTGTTTATTTAAATGTCTTTATATAGTGCCACGGGGAAAATATTTGCTAATGTCCAGCGTGCAAATGAGAGAAGCAGTGTCCTATATAATCTCTCTTGCACATACTAGTATTTGTTAGTTATAGGTGATATTTCACAGTCCATCTCTGTGGAGCGGTATCCTTTCCAAAACACAGCCATGTATCTGTTGAGAACAGGATTTATCTCCCAGCTCACCAAATGCAACTCAAATACACTGCAATTTATAATAACAGGTGAAACAATATAACATTTTTAAATCTCTCTTTTCTATCTGTTGGTTTTGCAGCAACCTGCCAAAGCAGGTTTCTGTGCTTTGGGACCTCTGTCGCGGTCCTGTAAACTCGTAATTCCATTCCCAGCTTTCTCATCTGTCACCATGCTTCCTACTACTAATGTGATAAATATTTGAATGGTTAACAAAAGCTTGTAAGCCACACTGCTTTCCTTACTTGAATTTTTAATTTCACATTATGCTGGTTGCTAATACATTTCACCAACCATCAATAATAACAGATCCTAAAATTCCTATCACTGCTAAAGTACGTGTGTCCTTATACTTTCTGTCCCAAAGTTTTCTCCCAGAAAACATAGTTTATAACTTGAGTGACATCCAGCACTGGACTTTGTTCTAGTATACTAATTAATATGCATAAGGTCAAGAGATTATCCTGTTGTTTTCACTACTAGCTGCTAATTCTCTTGCTTCTCATATGTCTCTTCATGGCTTTTCCTTGCTCTTGGACAGCGTGGGAGTTTTTTGAGAGCAGGAATGACTTTCCAGTTAAGGAGCTGAGACGTGTATCTTGGGTTCTGCTGTAATCTACACAGTGTTACATCTCTTAATTCCTATTACTCTGCCATAATGGTTTAAAAATGCTTTTTGTTGACCATATCTGTTAGACTCTGCATTGATACCTGGGACATATGGTTTGATTCTTACCATTCTGACTTGTATCATGTAACATAGTCAGGATTGCGTGTTGAGCTTGGATAAAAAAAAGTTGTAATAACAGAAGTACTGCACCATACCCACTGAGAACATGCTTGGGTATCCCAATTAAATGAGGACTGCAGCTGTGGTTTATAACTCATGTGGACATGGAAAAAACAGAGGGAGGTCATTCTCACTGTTCTGGATATAAAGAAAATAAAAAGCAAATGTTTGCTATAGTGCTTCTAAATCTAAAGAAATATGTTTTATCCAGACTCAGAATAGTTCAATAATTGTGACTTTATTTTTAGAACAGTGGGTAACGCTTTCTAAAGCAACCAAAACAATAGGGTACTTTTTGAGAAATATAACCCAAATCATTAGTCTTGTACATGACATATTTCTGAAGTTCCACTTACACAAGTTTGTGTATATTAGTTTTCAATATGCTAAATTAGATAGAGGGCAAATAGTAGAGACGTCTATTGTGGGTTTTGTGGACAAGCAAATAGGAGTAATGGAAAAATAAGCTGTTTTTCCTGCTTGGCATTCATTTAGTTAGGCTGTCTTTCCATTATGGAGCTACTTCAGCTGGTACTTGAAGTTGGTTATTAGTGTGCCCAGCCAGCCATGTATTCAGTGCTTTTAAAATACAGTCTGAAAGCTTGATCTGCTTAGCTCCACTATATCAATGTTCCTGTTTTTGAAAACTCTGAACTGCCTCTCTTCACTTTGTGCATACAGGGATTCAAGATAAATTCTGAAATGTATGTTTATTCTTAAAGCTTTTTCTACTGTCTCTTGACAACGCGGAAGCAATAGGAGGAAAAGAAAATTCCACATCTTTGTAGCTATCGCCTAACCTGAAGGGAAGAACAGAAAATCACATAACCTCTCAGAAGCTGTGGAGCTCACTGCTTGGATTTCTCCTAGTGTTGTCCTTTGAGTTGAACAGATGATGGTATACAGAATTCGCAGCAGACAGCAAAGTGACACTATGATGTGTTCAATTTTTTTTATCTCAAAGATAAAACCATCCCCTAGAGACATAATGTTATGTTTCAGGTTACTACGTTTTCTGTTAGGTCTTCTAAAAGTGACTTTACTGTCTACTGTTTTAACAACCGCTTTTATCTAGTATCTATCCACCCTAAACTTAATTTTTCTGATTTTGTTTTAATTTTGGATATCATCTTATATGTCATGTAGAATTAGACAAATGGTGGCATAGAGTGCATTGTTAGACTTTATGTATTTCATTGCTCTTTCCCATTCTTACCTGCTGAACAGTGACTGTGCCTCAAAGAAGTGCTTAAGCTATCAAGTTGTCCAGTTTGCTCTTCAGATTTGTCAGCCTTGTTTTTATCTTGTCAAGTTTGTCTATATTTGGACCAATCTTTCTCCCAGTAGCTGGTTCCATGCTCAGTGTTGGGAAGTTTCATCTGAAGCTGTACATGATTAAGCTTTCTACGTTTAGATGATTGAAGTCAAGCTAGCTCAAATTTAACTCAAAATTTAAGTTACACTTTTAGAGTTCCACCAGCAATATGAACTGGTATAGGTAAACCAAATTAGAATGCCTGACTTGCTGTTTGCCTCTGCTAGTATGGCTGTTTTGGCCACACAGCAGACTGAGCTGGGGGAAAAATAACCCATCAAAACGCAAACACCTGGATGAGTTCTGTATTTCAATATATTTTATCAACTCACAAATAGCTTTGAGACCACAAGGGAGAGGGCAATTACACATGGGTCAGAATGCACGGGTAGTGGAAATTAATAAGCTAATTACAAACTAAGGATATATTGTCAAATTGTCTGAAAGTCAATTAGGAATAACTAGAGATGTCTTGATTTTTGTCATCTCTGCATCCTAGAAAAAAGGAATCAATGCTAATGACATGTTCTAACATGTTTTGGACAGGGCAATGCTTAGAGGTGCCTTCCAACCAAAGTAATACAGTACTGAAAGCCAGAAGATAAAAATAAATTTATGAATTCTCTTCATTATTACTGAGAGAAATTCAGGAATATCATGGAAATTACTGCACTGAGTCAGATTGCATTCAGAACCTTGTCTGGAGTGGGAGGTATCCAGGACTTTTACTAAAAAAAGGAGCAAAAAAATTATCTAGAGCAAAAAATGCACAACCGTCTAATACCTGATAGCAAAGGAGGACTTATTTTTGACCGTTGTTGGCAACTGATTTCCCTCTAGAGCATGTGGGTTTCATTTATAATTTATTTATTCTTTTAGATAGAAGCATTGACAATGTTGCCTCTTTTAAATCTTTCTAAAATGCTGGCTCCCATGATACCTGTGGCAAAGACATTCATGGTTACAAAGAAAGGAATTTTGTCCTTCAGCTAAAAAAAAGGAAGAAGGGATATTTGTGGAAGATGTGTGGCTGATTTTAGTATGTTTGTTACAAATACTTAACTGTGTCAGAGAGACAGTAATACTTGCTTATGGTTTGTAGAGTTACTTCTAAATGAAAAGTACATTGAAAGTCTTATTTGAGACTGTCATACCAAAGGATAAAGAAAGGTATTCTAAAGTTTTGCTATTAGAAAGTTGATCTGCATGGAAAGAGGGGGGGAAAGATGAAGGGTGTTGACATACTATCTCCAAGTCATAGCACCATTCATGGATATTAAAATATGTATGCCTCTATAGGAATAGGGCTTAATTTAAGAAAACTTTCCCATAAAGCTACTGAAGCAAAGATAACTAAGTTACTGGATTTTGCAAACGTCTTCAAACACTCAGAACATGACTGCTCTGAAAATTGTGGCAGTGCTTATTCTACAAATATATGAAACTAAAGCCAGGGTTTCAAGTATGTTTCTTCTGTGACTGATACATTTTCAAGGACTCCCTGTTGTTTGTTCCCTCCTCAGTGTTGCCCCCCCCGCCAGTTCTGTTGTGTAACTGGGCTGGGAACTACGTGATGGTCACCAGAGTCAAAAAAATTTGACAACAAAAATGTGCTTGTTCTGGTGTGTGAGGTTCTTTGGGATGAGAGGAGGTGGTGTATTTTTTCCAAATTCAGATCAATTTTCTGGTGTGGTTCATCACACCGTAATGCCGGCACAGCTGAAGGTGCAGTGTAGGATGGTTGGCTGAGGAATGTGCAAGGAAAACTGCTTAAAATGCTGCAGCTGTTAGAAGAAATGTTTTCTGAACTGTGGCATGTTCCTCTCTTCAAGATGAGATTTTTAAATGATGCAGTCATCTTGTTTTGGACACATTTTGGTTGGAAAGTGCTTAGGGTATTTTTGTATCGGACAAAATTTCAGACTTTTGGCTCATATAGATAATTGGGTGGGATAAGTTTAGGGTGGGGTTCCCCCCCAGTTTGAGGAATAAAATAATTCTCAACTAGAGATTAGATGAACTGTATTTGAAAAATGACTTTTAAAAAGTGAATGGAGGTTTATTTTTGCTAAGGGTAAAAACTTGTTTTTATTATTGCAGCATGTAAAACATTTTGTTTTTTTCTTAATGTTATGTAGGAAGGGAGGATGGCAAGGCTTACCATTAGCTCTGTAATTCTAAAACTTCAGGGAATGCTGGCTATTTATACCATTATAATATTTGGGGGTTTATAGACTTTTCTCCTAGCTCTTAGTATACAGATAGTTCAAAGAGAAGGTCTGGAGGAAGAGAGCAAGTTTTGGATTTACAGATCACTTCAGGATTGTGTGTTCTGTGTTGGGAAGTGTCAGATCCCAGAAAACAGACAGCCTGACATTTTCCTCATTTTAATTATTGCAGAGGATTCATGGACTTGAAATTTCATTACTATGCAATTAGAAGCATGCTCTCAGTGACACAGAAATTTACTTAAGAATACTAATTAACAGGGTGATTACCCTTTATACTAGATCATAAACCAGTGTAGTTTGATCTTTTATCTTAGTCACCACAAAGATGGAATCCCACAGAAATGTTGCAGAAGGCTTTGAACTTGTGATTTCATGACAATATTTGAAGTACACTGTAATATCCCAAATACACTTTCTGCAGTCCTGCCTCTGCATGTTCTCTTTTGTTTACATCGTACCTTGCATGGTAGAACAGCAGCCCTGCTCTGTTTGGGCTGCTGGTTATTACTGCAGCATGAATAGATAAAGAATTGTTTTTTTCTTATTTAAGCATGTAGCATAGGTGGTTTTGTTTTTGTTTTGTTTTTAAATCATTGTTGGTAGGTCTTTCTCTATTTCCCAATGCCAGTAGTTGGCATAAGTCAATATACTGGTTTGCTTTTCTGTCAGTAATTACAATAGGTCTGACAGTGGTTGAGGTTTGAGTTTTGAAATGGTCATAATGTGAGAGAGAGACTATCATTTCTATTACAGCCACGTTCTGAAGTGTCTGAAAACAACATGATATGGTGGCAGTGTTATTAACATGAAAATCTCCTTTAACTCAAGCAAGTCGGTGACATGCTCTATCCAGGGAGCTTACAGATCTGTACAAAAGCATTTGCTTTGCAAAGCAGAGGCGACGGTTTGTGCACTGAAACAACAAGGCTAAATAAAATGACTTGTGAAATTAAAGACTGCCATCTCCTTGAAGAAATGCATCTTCTCGTTTTCCCTCTCCCAACCTTTACACAGTCTTATATTGTCCAGATTGCTGTGGGTCTCTTTGTTAAATGAGCTTTGTATCTCTCAGTTAATTTTCTGCCAGTATCACTTTAGGCTGATGACTGTGGGTGTTTGTGTATCCATTAAGCACACTGCCAGGACATGTCCACCACTTGCCACCTCTCCCATTAAATGGCTGTCAGCAGGTTTACAGAGCTGCTTTCTTGCTTTGCATTAATTGCTGCAACTCACTAGTTGCAGTGAAAAGCACCTATAAAGAGAGAACGCAGTTTGCCTTGAAATTTCTAAAGGTAAATAGAAATGCCATGAGCAGTTAAGTCAGATTTCATATATAGTCATATCAATATGATTAGCAGGAAAGAAGTGTCACTTCTTTTTAAATTTTCTTTTTTTCAACTAACCTATCTCCTTGAGCTCCCACCCCCATAAGGAAAATACTGCAAATCTAAACAAGTGCATGTCAGCAGATTCTTGGATGAGACTGTCTCATTGAAGTTGTATATAATCCCATGCTGAGATGTACAATTGGTTCTGAAATGAAAATCTGTTAGAATTAGATCAAACATTATCCTAGCTGAGATGAGCAGCGTGGGGAAGATTAACGATTTGCCCATGAAAGTCAGTATATAGTAGGGTTATTGGTGTAAGGCTTTCCAAGAGACGTAGTAAAATGGAGAAGGAGTGCTAGGTCAATTTGATGGGCTGCAGCAAGTTTGCTGCATATTAATATGGTGTATTTTTGCAGAATAGGAAATTCTGATTCTAGTTCTTTAGACAAAGAAGCTTTTTTTGGGTGGAAATTTCTTTGTACTACTTGAAGCACTAAAAGCAATAGAAATAATTAAGTAGTAAAGCAGTAATTTTGTACAGCTAGGCTTTTATTAAAGCATTCAGTTTGGAAATCTACTGGTGACCATGCATAGGTGGCCAACGCAAGATATGGGAAAACTTAAGTGTATTGACTAGAGGTGTGAAGTTGAATCTAAAGATTTGGTATCTGAGAAATTTATGCAAGGCTTTACTATACTTAGACTTAATGCTCTATGACTTCAGACTTAATCCATTTTCATTTGAGTTAGCTGTCCTGAGCATCCTTCATAGGTGAATTCTGAGAGCAAATCATTGTGCTTATGAGTTTGCAAGCTAATTTGACAAGGCCAGCATACAGAAAAAATGGAAAGAGACTCAGCTGAAGTGTTTTTTGCAACATCAACCAGAAAGTCAGTGTTGGAGAGCAGAATAGGTCCTAAGTGCTTTGATACAAATATGTATCCTATACACTGGACAGTGCAGTCTTCTAAAAATGACTGCAGTAATTCTTCTATTCATTCTTCTATCCATTCAGCTTTCTCTGTCTTCTCACACTCTGCAGGACCATGAATTTTTCACCCAGTAGTGTTCTTTTCGGAATCTGTGTTCTTTATCCTCCTTGCTGAGTGTCATTGAACTGGTCTTCTATACACTGGACAGTGCAGTCTTCTAAAAATGACTGCAGTAATTCTTCTATTCATTCTTCTATCCATTCAGCTTTCTCTGTCTTCTCACACTCTGCAGGACCATGAATTTTTCACCCAGTAGTGTTCTTTTCGGAATCTGTGTTCTTTATCCTCCTTGCTGAGTGTCATTGAATTGGTCTTTTGAGGGCTGTTCAGTGTTGCTTTTCAAGGAGCCAGTTAAGGGTACTATTGAATGATCAGATACTTACCTCTCCTGCCAAACCTGCTTGGGGGTAAGCTTTCTACTTCCACTGGTCACAGCATATTGGTGAAATAAGCAATTTTTAAAGATGATTAAGATCTTCAATACCTTCTCTCATAGCCATTTGTGTGTTCTGTGTTTTGTCCCTGTGCAGTATTTCTCTCTACCAACATCTCTATGCTGCATACAAGTACAGATATATAAACCTAATCCTGGTGTAGGAGTAAAATCAGCTTTGTCACCAGGCATGGCCTAGTCTTAATAGTTTCTAGGCCTCTTCGAGATACCAGTATAAAACCATGTTCATCATCTGACTTAAATATTTTGAGTTCCTTTCTGCTCCTTAGTAATCATTGCATTGTTGCTCATACAAAGTTTTGATGAAAATTCACACAATTGCCCTTACTGTCTTGTAAGATGCATTTAATTCCTAGAGTTGTTGCCACTTTCGCAGAGAAAAAGAAGAAAACTCCCCTACCTTTTAAACATGTAATTGCTCTTAAAATCTGGTGACTCCTTTTTCCTTCTGCTCTCCGTCCCATCTACTCTCCCCTTTCTAGTGGGACTTTCTCTCTTAACAGAAAATAAATACTGTCTTTTGGGTTTTCTGTAGTTCTTCCTAATTATTTTTGGTGCTTTTACCCATTAAACATGCCTGGTGATTTGTTTCTAGCCTCTGAGGAAGCTCATAGTTTAATGTGTGAAACGTGATAGGTAATGAAGAAAAATGTTTTGCTGCATGCACCAGTTTTGAGAAATGAATGTTATGTACTCAGATTTTGAATATAGCAAAAAAGGTCCACTCAAGTTTCTAAATTTTGTTGGACATTGTTGTGGTTTAACCCATCAGGCAGCTAAATACCACACAGCCATTCACTCACTCCCCCCCACCCCGCAGTGGGATGGAGGAGAGAATCTGGGGGTGGAGGTGGGGTGGGGTGGGAGAGGAAAATTCATGGGTTGAGGTAAAGACAGTTTAATAGGACAGAAAAGGAAGGGAAAATAATAGTAACAATAATGAGAAAAGAATACACAAAATAAGTGATGCACGATGCAATTGCTCACCACCTGCTGACTGATGCCCGTCGGTAGAGCATGGGAAGCTGACGAGTCCTTGACCAGTGTAAGCACTACTTAGCAACAACTAAAACATCATTGTGTTATCAACATTATTCTCATCCTAAATCCAAAACACAGCACTGTACCAGCTGCTAGGAAGAAAATTAACTCTATCCCAGTGAAACCAGGACAGACATGCTTTAAAAATTCTGTTGTGCTCTATTCTACATATAATTAAAAAAAAAACCAAACAAAAAACCCAAACAAAAAACCAACTAAAAAAACCTTTAAAAAATGTTAATGTTCAACTTTCCCATTTTCTGCTTCAAATTTTCCTGTAAACTGATATTGCATAAAGTTTTTCATGGTTTATATTACCTCTCAAAATCTTTGGGATGCCTACTACTCCATCTTGTCCAGCATTAGTTAGAATTAAATCAGCTCTAAGGCACATTTGTATGACATTTTATTTTATATGGGCTTCTTTGCCATGTGTCACTGTGTATTTTTAGCATTTTCTAACAGTGCTGAAAAAGTATGACATTTTCATGTTGGCAATTCCCTTGTCCTTTTGCCTGGGGTAAAATGACGTGCAGGCAATGAAAGTGTTTTTTGTTTGAAAGGTTTTGGGGAAGGGATGGGACTGGGCAGGTGAAAGGGTATGTATGTGTGTTACATGTTAGAAGGGATAAAAAGGATACTTTTCATATGTAGCGGAATGAAGTGAGCTGGTAGTGGCTCATTGTTCCTGAGAGAGTTGCAGATTTTGGAGAACAATTTGCCTCCTCCATTTCACCTGTCTGATTTTTATTATAAAAAAGTATTCTGTTACTCCAGAGACCTGTCAGCCATGATGTCAGTGCCATCTCTCGTGGAACGCCTTTAAAGCTGGGCATTTTGAATATGATCCTGACAGTTTTGGAAGCTATATGAAGAATAAAGATTGATTTTAATCCCACAACACCCTCTGGTTTTTGAGCAGATGTGCCTATATGTATCCACAACTGTGACTCAGTGTATGCATGGAAAGCATACACACTATCAAAACCAGGACTGTTTTCCACTGAGATGGGAAAAAGTCGTCTAGCCAGTAAAAATTACAGCCATAATAACTGTTGTTTCCCATTGATGAAGTCCCTTGGAGGTGAAAGCAGACCTCTTTTAAATGCAGTCAAATTGTCCATTAGGACACTTTCAAAAGTGACTTTTAGATTTCTTTACATTAAAGATGGTAGGAGGCACAGGTTTGTAGTCATTTAGTCTCTTATTCATTGTTCCTGAGAGAGTTGCAGATTTTGGAGAACAATTTGCCTCCTCCATTTCACCTGTCTGATTTTTATTATAAAAAAGTATTCTGTTACTCCAGAGACCTGTCAGCCATGATGTCAGTGCCATCTCTCGTGGAACGCCTTTAAAGCTGGGCATTTTGAATATGATCCTGACAGTTTTGGAAGCTATATGAAGAATAAAGATTGATTTTAATCCCACAACACCCTCTGGTTTTTGAGCAGATGTGCCTATATGTATCCACAACTGTGACTCAGTGTATGCATGGAAAGCATACACACTATCAAAACCAGGACTGTTTTCCACTGAGATGGGAAAAAGTCGTCTAGCCAGTAAAAGTTACAGCCATAATAACTGTTGTTTCCCATTGATGAAGTCCCTTGGAGGTGAAAGCAGACCTCTTTTAAATGCAGTCAAATTGTCCATTAGGACACTTTCAAAAGTGACTTTTAGATTTCTTTACATTAAAGATGGTAGGAGGCACAGGTTTGTAGTCATTTAGGGTCTCTAATTTTTTTTTTTTTTTACTTTTAATGTGGAGACATATAGATAGATATATAGATATGTGCACTCACTATTTAGGGTATTATCTAGGAACCTAAGTCTATAAAGTAATGTCAAACTCAGTACAGTAGAAGAAAGAAGTGCACATAGGAAAAGAAGAGGATACAAAGATGTGGGATTAGTTTGGAATTTCCCACAAATGACTTGTGCTACCCTGAACAAAATTATTTAATTTTTCTACTTACATCTTATTTGTAAAATGTGTATTATGAGGAATCAGTGCCATTTAAATATCTGAGATAGCAATTCAGGTCTGAGTACCATGTCAACAAAAATAAAGTGGTCCTTGCACTAAACAGTATACCATCTCAACAAGCAGGAAAAAATAGTTTTAATATTTTCCTGTATTCCAAACCTGTAGTCCTGGCCTTGTACACTGAAGGTTGATATGTATTTAGCTATGTGGAGATTACATCATATGTTCAGAATGTCATTGGGGCTTGAGGAAAATTTTGAATTCTGGAAGCTTTAAGCAAGAGGGGTTAAGACTTTCTAAAACTTATGTATAAATAGCAAACCATCAAATTACAAATATGTTAATCAAAGATCTTTGAGACTCTAGCACTGGGAAGCAAGATACTTCATAAGTACAAGGACTTGTTCAATGGTTGAAAGGTATTAATTCGAGTTAAACCTGTCTTTGTTTAGGTGCTTGTAACTGAAATCTGATGAATGTTTAACTGATGTCTGACACAGATCTATGTATTTACTGATTGTAATGTGGAAATTGATGGTCAGAGCTTAAAGCAAAGTATTGACTCCAAATGTCAGACACGTTCAGTAACTTGTCAGTTCTGAGGATTTTATCAGTATAATTACAATACTTGCATGTTTTCCAAATTGCTTTTCTTCCCCTTTCCTCCTTTTTCATCAGACCATAACTCACCAAGTGCTGTGAACATGTTATAGCTATGTTAAGTGTAAATGTCAGAAGATGTTCTGAATAGTTAAGTTGCTCTCAAATTCCAAAAATCTGCAAGTGAACAGCATAAGTCACGAAACCTGTGTAAGTCACGAAAGTGAGTGGCAACCAAGAAGTTACTTTGTTCTTTTGAGTCTGGTGCAATAAAGAGGAAAAAAATAAAATTCACTTTGGAGGCATGTTTTTCCTCAACATCTTAAAAGTGTCATTGCAGAGTTCTTTGCCACACAATATCTCCTAAAACATGGGTTTTGTATACAGAAACACTTTGAATGCATTTTTTTTATCCTTATAATTAAGTATATAAAATATCAATGAACATATAAAAGATTAAAATCCCAGTGGAATCCTGTCGCTAACTCAATTTATGCAATATTGGGTGGAGCCACAGAAAATCAAAATAAAGCTTTGAAGAAAAACTGTTTTTCACAGCTGACTGCCTTTGTAGGTGTAAAACATTAATACTGCTCTTCTCAGTGGAGGCTATACAACCAGTATGGATACCCAAGGGGAAAGGTTCCTAATCAGTAAAAGTAAGATGTCATGAAGTCAGCAAGTAGTAGAAGCTTCTGAAGTCAAATGGAAGTTTCTTCTCCTTTGCACTTCTTTATTGCTCTGGCTTCTTTTCACTTTAGTGGAAAAATTCAAGTTTTGCATTTGGGTATGGACTTGGATTTTAAAAAGGGCAGAGTGGCATCTCTCGTAATTCTAGTTCATGTATTTACTAAGAATGTGGTTTGACAGTATAGCGTATATCACAGTCTCTGATAATAACTGCCTGTCATGGTACTGGATTAAAATAACCGGCAGGTTCAGGAACAAGTGTTGGGGGGGGGGGGGGGGGTGGTGGGGGGTTGGCTTTTGTTGGGTTTTTTTGTCTTTTTACAACATCTTGATTAGAAGAAGCAATGTTATACTGGCCTAGAGAGCCCAGTAATTGTTACCGTCTTGCTCAGTAAAGCCCTAATTAGGGTGAATGAGTATGGAAAATAGATGCTGAAATACAACAGATAAAGGTAATACTGTGCCACAGGAGAAAAGCTTTCTTGGTTGTGACCAAATTCTGGCATATTTAAAATATTAAGAGGATTAAACGGGCGAATTAAATAGTTCTGCTGTCACTCACCATTTACATTTGCAAAAGAGGACTATGGTAGAGTTTAGACGAGATGTGTCCCAGCCTGCTCAAAATCTCTGCGGGGGCAACAGAGAAGAGAATGGACCTACTGGATTTCCTCACAAAAATTTTGCTTGCCAAATTATTTTTAGGAGAGCAGCAGATATGCATAAACTTCATTAAATTTGAGAGATGTATTGATGCATTTTGCTTTAAAGTGAACTAAGCAAACTAAATGGCTTTTTTGGGTAGTTTAGTGAGTCTTTGGGGGGGGTATATATGTATATATACACACACACACTTCTCTAGTAATTTTGAATCTTAATTAACCTAGGACTATTTAGTGCTTTCTTAAAGATGACAAATGCTTATTTTTTTAAATAAAAGCAATACGTAAATTGCATGTTGTTATTGCAGTGCCTCATTGTGAGGCCCATTCCGATTTTTATTTTCCAATAAAATTACTTTCAGGTGCATGATGCCTCAGGAGCATCTTTTCTCTCCTGGTATAGCTAATTACTCTCTATTCTCTCTGCTCTCATTATATTTAGTTGTTGAAAGGCATTTTAAATACATATAATATTTAGGTTGCACTTACAGTTTTAGTTGGAACAAATACTTGAAGTTGCTATCATATGGCTGCTTTTCCATTTGCATCTACGGATTTCTAAGAGATGAATAATTGAACTATGGAGTAATCTTTTTTTAAAGAAACTGCATAAGGTATTGGTAAATACTCGACATTTTCAAGAAATAGCAATTCTTCTTAAGCGGATACATATATAGTCTAGTGTTCTTTATCTTTCTGATGTGACTTCTAGTTCTTTAGCTTAGATAGTATTTCCAAAAATCTGTTGTTTGCAGCTGCATACAAAATAGATGTTGTCTTTTGCCTAAACAAGGCATGTAACCTCTGTTTAAAAATTTCAGAAATTCCCAATTGTGGACTTCCTACTTCCAACTCCTTCTGGAAAACTGAGCAAGGGTAGGTCCCGAGCACAGGAGGTCGGAAAAACTTCTAGGCATCAGTGATAGGTCCATGACATAACCCGCTACAGACAGTTGTTCTTCCCTTCCTGTGAAAAATTTCAATGTAAAAATAACTTGTAACTTTGTCAGTAAAACAAAAATCTGCAACGTAGTTGTAGCTTGGCAGTTTTGGATCAGTTTGATTTGAACTTCAATTAGACAGTAATTTTTTATTAACGTAGAGAGCTGTGCTTCCAACTTCTATTTTTAAAAGCAGATATTTTTGAAGGTATTTTAGTACTAATCAGGCATCCAGGTGGAAAGCTACAGCTTTCTGTTCTTCACCACATGAGATTTGATGAAAGCCTTTCAGTCTGCTGTCATTGAACAGGTAATTGAAGATAATAGAAACTCTACTTTCTTAGCATCAGAATAGCAGGCTAAGATTTATTACCTTAAAGAAACTATGAAAATGAGTTCAGAATAGCAGAGGGATAGCTGTGTACCTTTACTGAACTTCCAGGTCTTCCTAAACGTGATACTGTCAGCATGCTCTGCTTTTGACAGGATTCAGGTGCATTGGGACTGCTTTGCATTTGCCTAGTGTTAGCATGTTTTGCTAGCACAGCATGTTAAGAATAAAGTCGCTCTTACTCGCTTCTAACCTTGTTTTTTTTTCCTTGTGCTTGATAGCAGAAGTAAGAGAATGACTAAAGAAAAAGAAAGTAGAATGCTGCTCAAGTGAGAAGACAATACAAATATGACCAACAGTAGTCTTAACTTCCTTTTTGTAGAATGTCTTTTAAGATATCATTTGTTTGGGGATATTGTCAAAAAGGAGGAAAAAAAAAAAAGTTGCAGGAAGTGTCCATCAATGTAAGATCTGATACTGGCTCCCTAAAAATACGTGATGAAACGAAGACATCTATTGCTAAGATAAAATACCTTTTACAGCACTGAAAAAAATCTGGCAGGCAGGTGATGCAGAAAATCATAAACATGAGTCTTGAATCTAGAAGCTGATGACACATCATTCATGGGCATGTACAACTGCTACTCTCAACTGACCAATGCCAGCTTCAATCTGTAGCATGAATTAAACAGAAAGCTTGAGAATCTAGCATTGCAATGAATTTGACAGGCAAGCCTGTTCCTAGCAGTCTTTGTGACTGTAACGCTTTTTAAAAAATCATTACTTTTCTGCTACTTAATTTTGATGTGAAAACTAGTCTGAAAATTCTTAAGAGTATTGCCATGTCCTCAGCATGAAGGACCGCTGCAGATTTTCAGGCTGATGCAGTTATTCTCATGGCATTGCAAATCAATATCATTGTGCCATTTTCTTGTAAAGCAAGTTTGATGGGAAATACAGATTGTGTAAATCATCTTTAAATTGACCAGAGAACATAAGTTTCATGTTTCTAAAACTACTTTTTTGAGGGAGTGTGGAGAAGGGAAGAGATTTCAGGTTTGATGAGCAAGAATAAGAGAAAGAAGCTCTAGAACCAGAAAGTGGTAATTTCTCCATACATCGTGATGAGCTACTTCAGGGTCCTCTGGAAAAGGAGAGCAAAAGTCAGGGACTGAAAAGGTCTTGATGTCAGCCATGGCATTACTTTATTTGAATTTATGCTAGTCACTTTGCAGTTTGCAAAATAACAGGCTATTTAGGTATTGTGTAATGTTTATAAAGATGTTGTAAGTGCTGTTTCTTTTCAGAAGGACTGGGTGAGCTCTTTTTCAGAAGCAATTTTAAAAAACAGGTTTTGCTTGTCTAGAAGGGTCAGTATGATTAAGCAAGATATAAATGGCAAACCTTACAGTTTGCCAGCAAAATGGCTAATATGAGAATATTCATATTAATTGATTTGTGCCATTGAGTTCTTCACACAGTATACTCCTAACTATATTCTTTCTTTGCTGATTTCTGTTCTTCTTTCCTCAGCTCCATTCTCTTTACAGTGTTGCTTGCTCTTTTCAAACTGTTTTCTGTGCACAAGTGAACAATTCCTAAATAATTCATGAAATTGAATAAAAGAATGTCGGTTCAGGGCCAGGCAAAGCTATGACTAGCCAGCACTCTGCCATCAGTAGTGGCCAAGAGTGCCAGACTAAGAAAACAGGGCAAACTGTTCTCAAAACTTCTAAAAATATTCACAAAAAAACCCCTTCCTAAATTTGAAGTGAATGTAGGCTTCCTGACTTTGTCATGCATCTCCAGCATGAAATTGGGCAAGTGGCTTAATTTTCTTCATACACAGCTTTTCCCTATCTCTAAAAGCAGTTGGATACCCTTACAAAATGGTTATGAAAATGTAGCTAACAGCATTGAAAGTGTATTTGCAAATACTGAAAAGATCAGTCAACAATAAACACAAACATTACCTTCAGACATATAACATGGGATATTTTTCACTCTAAATGGTGTACAGTTCAATATGAAGCAGCTGGAAATAATCCACTTAAACATACTACAAAAGCTTGGATTTAATCTGTCACCTCTGCCACCATGGTCTCTTTTGAGGCACTGATTTATTTGTCTTTGTTTTTTCAAAAGTTCTTTAAAATGTGCAAATTTAAATCTACTATTTCAAGCAGCATCACAACCAGAACTTGGTTTGGTGGTAATTTAATAAAGCAGAATTTGACTCGGGACAGACTAGGCAAAGCAGAAGTAGCACAGCTGTTAGTGTAAATTTCTGCAAAATCTAAAAATGAGTGTTCCTAAAATTAAATGAGGTATTGAAATCTTGTAATTGAAAATTGAGCTTCTGTAATCACACTGTTTATCCCAGATGCAGCTGACACGTTCTAATATAGCCTGGGGAACTTTGAAATGAAGGAATAAGCAGGAAGCCAGACCAGTGTTGCAGTCAAGCTTGAATTATGTTCTGAACTGGGAACTGGAGGAGATTGTAGATTGAAGTCCCAGAGTGTGTTGCAGAGGTCACAAATTAGTTAGCAAGGGAGTATGTTGATGGAATTGAATACATGGGTTTCATATCAGAGTGTTTGTAGTGCTAATGTGTTCTTAGTCATTGCTGAATTTGGCAGGGAGAAGATAGGGCATAACCAGGAACACTCTTGGGTCTTTGTGAAATCGCGTGCAGGAGATTTGCAGAAGACTTGCCTTTATGAAACAAGATTTAAGATTCAAATTTTGAGTTCCTGTGGAATATCAGTGCAGTTAGCATGCAAGTCTACAAATTAATTTCTTAGTTAAAATCTTGGAGAAAACATGCATCAACTTGGAATATAGTTCTGGGAAAAAAACCCTCAAACACTAGGCTGTGGATTGATGTAATCACCTGAAATACCCTCATTACTCCTGTTTTCAGTTGAGCTGCCACTATTATTTGCTGGGAATCTTAATGTATTAATGTTTACAGAAACCTTGGACAAGAAGAGAAAGATAAATGTTCCTTAAAGTTGACTTTTAGAATATCTAGTGCAGCCCATTTTTTATTTAAATAAACACATAAAGCATTTGTGTGTGTGCGTGGAAGTAGTGTTTCTAGAGATAATCCAAGCCCATAGTATGAATAAAAGTAATAGTTCTAGTGTTCCTTTCCCATACAGAAAAAAAAAAAAAATCCTTTTTCTTCTATTTTGGCCTGCACTAAATATATTTCTTTTGTTGAAGTTTATATATAGGCATTAAAATGTATCTGGTGTCATATCTGTCACTATGGTCGTACTATATGATTATGGGAATAAAATCCGTCCTTCAGAAGAACAACTTCTGAAGTTGTTTGCCTCAGAGATATTTTAATATACAGACAATTAGGCAGCATTAAAATGTTACCTTACAGCATTTTAGATGAGGAAGAACAGTGGAAAGTCAGCCACAGAGCATTACCTGTTAGATTTACTGTTGCTGTTTCCAAGCAAAACCCATTTAATGGGGAAAACTTTACTCCCTCTTCTTTTATTAGATATATTTCTGCTTCTCCAGCAAGATCAGATTTAATGTTGGAGAGTCTCCTGATAAAAGCTAGCATCTAAAGTTCATATATTGAAGAACTTGCAGACTTTAATTAGAAACAGCCAGTGCAATGGATGACAGGTTTCTTCTGAAGACTGGAGTTGGTGTACTCTGCATTTGAAGTGATACACCCAGGAAAACCTAATGCTGTCTTTTTCATCTGTATTTCTATTTGCTGCTGTTTCGAGTCTTGCAGGTATTAGCTGTTCAGCTCTGTAGTGTAGGAAGCATATAACTCTCCTTTTTCAAACACAAGGGGGTTGTTTTTATTCCTTAGGTGGAATCATTGTAAAGCAAGATGGCTGGGTCGTGCAGTTTTGGTTTTTTTTCCCCCATGCATAACTGCATTGCCCACTGTAGTCAACAGAGGTAAGTAAGTATTTCAAGAGAGTGATTCAGGCACTTTATATTGCAGTAGTTTTTCTCCTTCTGTTGGCGCTCTGTCTTTTTCCAGAGGTATCTGCCTCTGTCCACTCACACTTGTGCACAAATTAAATGCCTGCAGTTAGACATTGTTGGCACCACTCCTTTGTCTTTTAGGAAACTGTACTACTGGTTATTCCCACAAATTTATACAGCAGAATTTACCAAAGATGAAATTACATGCTTCTGCAACTCTCTTTCTCCTATTTAATTTATATATCTTTCAAGTTTGATGATTTGCTGAACTGATTCATGCAAGATAGCAAGGAACAGGTGGGTGCCCTCCCCCCCCCCCCCCCCCCCCCCCGAAAGTAGGGGTAGTTTCAGTTTTGGAAAAAATTCTGTAATGGTCCCCAGTCATATGGAAAATGAGCATTTCTATTGTCTTTGTGTTATGGGTCGGAAAGAGAGGATAAAGGGCAGGGTTTTTGTTGATTGTTTGAGATGGAAATGATGGATTAGTTGCCAAGTTGCTTCTGTTAAATAGAAAATCAAATTTGCCATAGCAGTAATTAGTCTAAAGTGGATATACATAACAAGAGACTCTTCAAAGTGTCTTTACAGAAAGAAGGAAGCTTGTTCCCAACTGATGATGATTAAATAGAATTGAAATCAATGTGCAGGGATGAAGTTTTTGGAAAATGCAATATAATAGAACACCTCCCTCTGGTGGTAGACATTACATAGTTTAATCTGCTGAATCACACACTGAACTGGAAACTTCATGGTGGGGGATGCCTCTTAGGCTGCTCCTGAAGAAAAATGAGAACTTTTTTTATAGAGAATTGAATTGCATATGGGGTTTCCTGCCACTCTAGTTCTTTGAGTATGGTGGGGGAGGGTCGGGCTGCTTGACCCAGTTTATTCTGAGTTTGTCAGTTAATTAAATTTTTCTGCTACCCTCCCCGCTTGCTGCTGGAATCGGTTGCATTTTGCCATTTTTGCTGGGCTGTAAGATAGGCTCTATGGATGTTTGTGGTTTAAGAGGTAATCAGGAACAGCATGCACGAAACAACTAATAGCTTCTAGCAATCAAACAGGTGGGTGCCCTCCCCCCCCCCCCCCCCCCCCCCCGAAAGTAGGAGTAGTTTCAGTTTTGGAAAAAATTCTGTAATGGTCCCCAGTCATATGGAAAATGAGCATTTCTATTGTCTTTGTGTTATGGGTCGGAAAGAGAGGATAAAGGGCAGGGTTTTTGTTGATTGTTTGAGATGGAAATGATGGATTAGTTGCCAAGTTGCTTCTGTTAAATAGAAAATCAAATTTGCCATAGCAGTAATTAGTCTAAAGTGGATATACATAACAAGAGACTCTTCAAAGTGTCTTTACAGAAAGAAGGAAGCTTGTTCCCAACTGATGATGATTAAATAGAATTGAAATCAATGTGCAGGGATGAAGTTTTTGGAAAATGCAATATAATAGAACACCTCCCTCTGGTGGTAGACATTACATAGTTTAATCTGCTGAATCACACACTGAACTGGAAACTTCATGGTGGGGGATGCCTCTTAGGCTGCTCCTGAAGAAAAATGAGAACTTTTTTTATAGAGAATTGAATTGCATATGGGGTTTCCTGCCACTCTAGTTCTTTGAGTATGGTGGGGGAGGGTCGGGCTGCTTGACCCAGTTTATTCTGAGTTTGTCAGTTAATTAAATTTTTCTGCTACCCTCCCCGCTTGCTGCTGGAATCGGTTGCATTTTGCCATTTTTGCTGGGCTGTAAGATAGGCTCTATGGATGTTTGTGCTTTAAGCAGGTAAGCAGAACAGCATGCACGAAACAACTAATAGCTTCTAGCAATCATTTGGCTCTTTCTGAAAATTTATTAATCCTGTAGTTTATTCATATTTAGTTGTTTTATCTGAATTTTATGTGGCAGTCCTCAGTTAGTTTCCAAAGTAATGCCTGTAATTACTTGTACTTGAAACACAATTAGCCACGCTAACTGGAGGAGGAAGGTTGTTGTCAGCTGTTTATCTTGTAGTTTATTAATGCCAAGAAGCAGATAATTTCTAAGATTTTCTCTATAAGCTTTTCGGGGATGGGTTCAATCTATCAATCTATAGAAAGTGAGCCCCTGAAGAGGCTATGTAATATAATTAGTGTTATTTCTAGCTCTGTTTAGGCATATCAAAAATGCTTGAAAGAATGCTTTCAAATGCTTCTTGAAAGCATATTTTAGTTCCTTGCTTTTCATGGCCATTGCACTTCAGAAAGTGTAACAAACTAGCTGAATGTGTGAGACTAACATTTTTCCTCCTTGTTTTCCTTTCTGTTTAGTAGGCATTTTAGGATGAGTTTTCCTGTTCTTTCAGAGCCTAATGAAAACTGCTCTTCTTTCCCCGCCCCCCCCCCCCCCCCCCCCCCCGCCCCCCCTCCTCTCTTTCTTTA